>NC_088333.1:27820000-28120000 GCF_036884655.1 Musa acuminata AAA Group | reverse complement strand
TCATCTTGCATTGCGATAATCCATGAATCATCTTTGATGGCTTTGTCAATACATTTAGGTTCAATTTGGGAGAGAAAAGCGGCATTGACACAAAATTTTTTAAGAGAAGAACGTGTTTGAACCCTCTTAGATGTGTCTCTTAGGATTAGCTCCTTAGGATGAGCATCTACATATTAGGATCGGAGCGACACTAAGAGAGGGGGGGGTGAATTAGTGGAGTGGATTAAAACTTATAAGTTTGAAAATAATTTCGTAAATACGTAGAGATTTCGATTCAATAATGAATGACTTGGTGAAAGTAGCTCGAGTAAAGTGAGAAGATAAAAACTAAAAGTTTGCTGCTATATAAATAACGGTTTAATAAAGGTAAACACTCACACATTTAAGGAACATACCAATTTAAAGTGGTTCGATCAAAATGACCTGCATCCACTTGCGAAGCCTTCTTCGATGAGGCTCCTAACTTCCACTAGCAAATCACTTTGAAGGGAAAGGACAAAAACCCCTCTTACAACCTTTTAAAAGTGGTTCACACTCTTACAAATTTTCAATGAGAAAGAAGGAGGTAAACACTCAAGCAACTGAAAACAAGACTTACTAAAGACTTTGCTAAGGTTTTATCTCAATCTCTAACTTCTCAAAGGTTGTGTTTTTTGCTGAGAATTGAGGGGTATTTATAGACCCCAAGAGGATTCAAATTAAAGCTCTAAATTTGAATTCTCTTGGGTTCCCGAAGTTGGCGGTGCCACCACCCGACCTTTCGGGTGCTGGGTGTTAGGATCAAGAGCACTAAGAGGGGGGGGGGGGGGGGGGTGTGAATTAGTGCAGCGGAAAACTTTCTACGATTAAATCGAAACTGCGTTCGAACGATAAAAACAATTTCTGTTTGAAAGCCGATTCTAAGATTACTTTAACTTAAGATCAAGCAAGATGATGTTAAAGTCAATCTATGAAGGCAGTTTACAGTTATGATGAAAACCAGAATATAAGCGCAAACTGAAATACGACGTTCGTACGAAGAAACTGATTTACGTCTAAATGCTGATTCGTAAATCACTTGATTAGGCGAGATGCTGTTTAAGCAAGGGTATAAAGGTAGTTTGCAGTTATAGTAAAAATCAAAATGTAAACATAATCTGAAATATGATGATCGTACGAAAAAGCAGATTTACGTCTAAACGCTGATTCGGAAAGTGCAAAGCTTGAAACCCGATTGTATATGCGTAGAAAGCAGTAAGCTTCGGAGGAGGTTTGCAGTAAAGATAATATGCTCAAAGTAAATACAAACCGAGATTTAGAGTGGTTCGGTCAATCTTGACCTACTCCACTTTTGGCTTCCTCCACCGACGAGGTCACCGACGTCAACTAAAGGCCTTCCTTCAATAGGCAAAGGCCAACCACCCTTTTACAGTTTCACTCCTTTTGACGGACTTAGGAGACAACCCTTACAGAAATTTTCTCTCCTCTCTTTACAACTCAAAACTTGGAAGAAAAGAGGGAGAAGAACTTTTGGCCTTTACAACAATTTTGAGCTCTAAGGATCACAAAAAAAGATCAAGATTTCGGTGTATATCTATGCTTTTTCAGTGCTGAATGGGTGGGGTATTTATAGGCCCCAACCCAGTTCAAATTTGGAGCTCAAAACTATCAATTCCCAGAATTCCGAGATTAGGTGGTTGCACCTCCTAACTAGAGCGGTTGCACCGCCTGGCAGAGCTCGAAGACTGAGCCTCTGGGTGGTGCCACCTCTGTTAGGGGCGGTTGCACCGCCTACCAGAGCTCGAAGACCGAGCTCAGGCAGTTGCATCTCCTGATTGGGGTGGTTGCACTGCCTGCCAGAGCTTGAAGACTGAGCTCAGGCGGTGCTACCTCTTGTCAGGGGCGGTTGCACCGCCCAGTCTCGCTCGGAGACTGAGCCCAGGCGGTGCTACCTCCTGGCTGGGGTGGTTGCACCGCCCAGTCTCCTTGGGAGACTTAGCCCAGGCGGTGCTACCTCCTGGCTTGGGCGGTTGCACCTCCCATAGCAATCAGGGTCCAAATGGGTAGATCCATTCGACCCAATTTGGGTTTTTCAAGGGCCCAATTGCCCCAAGATTAAGCTAATGGGATCACCTCCCATTTATAACTTAATCATTGTGCTAACTACGATAAATCCTAAGACAATTTCTGCAGCTTGCTCCGGTGCGTCAATCGCTTCTTCCGGCGAGTTTCCGGCGAACTTCCGTCGATCATCCGATGAACCCTCGGTGATGCTCCTGCGGACTTCCGGCAAGCTCGTGGACTTGCGACGATCCACTTGGCGAGTTACGACGAGCTTCTTTTGGCAAGCTTATGGACTTCTCGGATTTGTTCCCGTAGAACCTCCGACGATTGTCCGAACTTCCGTCGAACTCTCGAACTCCCAACGTGATCATTGTCTTGACTCCGGCGCAACTCCTGTTGCATGTCTAACTTTCATCGTAGTTAATCCTGCACACTTAAAACAAAACTTCGATCGAGACAATTAATCCTAAGCAATTAACCAAGTTGTCCGGCATGTCATTGGTCCCTCGACGCTTCGTCCGATTCTTCAGCGCATCGTCCTCTCCTGCAGCCTATTGCCCAATCGGCCAGTTGACTCCGCAACTCCAATATCCTTGGCACAATACCCGCTCTTCTTGGCCCGATGCCCGAGTCCACGGCCCGAAGCCTTCTGTCGATACGTCGACTGATCCATCGGCCCGACGTCCAATCTTTTGACATGTTCCTTCGGCACAACATGATTTTTCTGCTTTAATTGTCTCATCCTGATTGAAGCATCCTGCGTCACTCAAAACATAGATTAAATCATAAACATATATCAAGTAGTTTCATCATCAAAATACGAGATTCAACAATCTTCCCCTTTTTGATGATGACAACCACTTGATGACGGAGTTCAACTTAACTCCCAGAGTTTAAACAAACTCCCCCTATCAATATGCCATATTGATAAAACCTTGAATTCAAACTGAATTCAAGTCATTGCAATATTCATCATGAATACTTGCAACACGTCATCATGAACTTATGCATAACATCATACTTTTCCCCCTTTGTCATCAACAAAAAGGAGAAGTACCACAATCAAGCGTTTGTGATATTGGTTCAACTCATTGCATGAAAAATGGTATATATAGATTTATCATAATAATCATCAAGATCAATAAGATAGAGAAAAATAATTTTTCAAGGAAAAAATATTTTCCTCTTTTTAGTTGATTCAATTCATATGATTTTATTTCATGTATGCCAAATAAAAACATATATCATATTTAAAACCGAAAGTATGAGATTTATTACAACAAGGATCAATAAGACACTTTCATTATGATAAAAATCGATAATACGTAAATCACAAGATTCATCATGCATAATTTCAAAAATCTCATGTAGAATAAAATCATCAATCATGATATCAAAACATTTATCATTTATAGCATTCATGATACACATTTTTTTTTCTTAAGAAAAACATACATATGATCATTAGATTTAAATTTAATATTTTATTCCATTAACATAAAACATGTAATTTTCAAGAAAGATGATTATTAAATAAAATAAAATAAAATAAAATGCATCATAGAAAAAATCAAGTAATTTTAAAATAAATTAAGGGGGTTTCGATTACCTCATCATTGAATGCCGTTGAGGCGTAGTTTATCACCTCGCCTTTCTTGATTTTCTCTTTGTCTTTGGAGGAGCTTGATTCATCCTAATTTTTGTTCTTCTTCTTGCGTTCAAAGCAAGTAGTTTCGTTCTTTTTGTTCTTTAATTTTTGTTTCATTTGTAGTTTAAGTTCACCATTACTTATGCTCGAGTGGTCTTCAAATGTTCTATGTCCCAAATCCTTCCTGTCCTTTGGAAGGCGGTTCTCAAGTTCTTCACGTATATTGCACGTTATTTCGTAGGTCATTAGAGACCCAATAAGTTCTTCAAGAGGAAATGTTTTAAGGTCCTTGGCCTCTTGAATGGTCGTAACTTTTGGATCCCAACTCTTTGGAAGGGATCTTAAAATTTTAGTTACTAGTTCAAAGTTAGAAAAATCTTTACCAAGAGCTTTAAGTCCATTGATGACATCCGTGAAACGGGTGTACATGTCTCCGATGGACTCACTTGGTTTCATCCGAAAAAGTTCGTAAGAATGCACAAGAATGTTGATTTTGGACTCTTTCACTCGGCTAGTGCCTTCATAATTGACCTCAAGAGTTCTCCAAATATCAAAAGCTGAATCACAATTTGAAACGCGATTAAATTCATTTTTGTCAAGTGCACAATATAAGGCATTCATAGCCTTTGCGTTTAAAGCAAAAACTTTCTTCTCCGATTCATCCCATTCGCTCATCGGAAGAGAAGATTTTTGAAATCCATTTTTGACAATATTCCAAAGCTCGAAATCCATGGAAATGAGGAAGATCCTCATACGAGTCTTCCAATATGTGTAATCCGACCCGTTAAACATAAGTGGACGTGTAATAGAATGACCCTCATGTATATCAAAGTAAGCCATCTCTCTTGGGTATTAAATCAAATATGAGAGTGAGCTTAGCTCTGATACCAATTGTTAGGATCGGAGCGGCACTAAGAAGGGGGGGGGGGTGAATTAGTGCAGCGGATTAAAACTTGTATGTTTGAAAATAATTTCTTAAATGCGTAGATATTTCAATTCAACAATGAGTAGCTGGAGTAAAGTGAGAAGATGAAAACCGAAAGCTTTGTTGCTATGTAATAATGGTTTCAGAAAGATAAATATTCACACATTCAAGGGACACACCAATTTAAAGTGGTTCAGTCAAAATGACCTACATCCACTTGCGAAGCCTTCTTCGATGAGGCTCCCAACTTTCACTAGCAAATTACTTTGAAAGGGAAGGACAAATACCCCTCTTACAACCTTTTACAAGTGGTTCACACTCTTATAATTTTTTAATGAGAAAGAAGGAGGTGAACACTCGAGCAATTGAAAACAAGACTTGCTAAAGACTTTGCTAAAACTTTATCTCAATCTCCAACTTCTTAAAGGTTGTATTATTTGCTAAGAATTGAGGGGTATTTATAGGCACAAGGAGGATTCAAATTTGGGCTCCAAATTTTGAATTCTCTTGGGTTCTCGATGCTGGCGGTGCCACCGCCTGTTAGTGTTTAACACTGGCAGTGTACTGGCGTCGGACCTCTCGGGTGCTGGGCGGTGCCACTGTCGAAACTCTCAGGTTCTGGGCGGTGCCACTGCCTAGACTATTTCAGCCCATTGGTTGGGCTCCAAACTTGGCCCAAACCAATTCGAACTTGGGCCCAATTGGCTCCTAACTGAGTTATAGGATTAACCCTTAATCCTAACCCTAATTATAAATAAACTATAAAATAAAGATATAGTCCTAAGCAAGTTTTTAACCGACAATGTCAAGTTTCCTTCCGACGAGCTTTTCGGCGAACTTCCGATGGACTTTCGATACACCCTCGGATTTCTTCCGGCAGACTCTCAGCAAGCTCCCGGTCTTGTGGTGAGTTCAATGAGTCTTTGGTAAGTAGCCAATCCTTCTCAGTGATCTCCGTGAACCTCCGACGATCTCTCCGGCGGACTTCCGAAAACTTCGGCAAGTCCCCGATTTCCTCTCGGTTGGTTCCGGCAACATCTCCAATGAATCTTCGGACTCTCGAACACTCATCGAACTTGACTCCGGTAGACTTGCTTTATTTCTTCAATCTATCATAGTTAATCCTACATGAGAAAAGCAAAACTTCGATCTAGACAATTATTCATAAGCAATCGAGTTGTTCGGCATGTCATTGGTCCCTCGATGCTTCATTCGATTCTTCGACGCATCGTCCTCTCTTGCGGCCTATTGCCCAATCGGCCAATTGACTCTACAACTTTGATATCCTTGGTGTAATACTCGCTCTTCTTGGTCCGAAGCCTTCTGTCGATACGTCGACCGATCCACCGGCCCGACGACCAATCTTCTAACATGTTCCTCTAGCATAACATGATTTTCCTGGTATAATTGTCTCATCCTGATTGAAGCATCCTACGTCACTCAAAAACGCAGATTAAAACATAAACACATATCAAGTGGTTTTATCATCAAAATACGAGATTCAATAGTTTCATGCGGGAGTGGAACACCGGATTAGCGCACAGATAGGTAGCTCCGACATTGTCATAATATATAGTAGGAGTAGAGTTGATGTTGAGTTTTTTTAGCAGATTTGTGACCCAATTGAGTTCTGCAGTGGTAGTGGTGATGGCACAGTATTCAGCTTCAGTTGTAGACCATGCAATTATTTTTTGCTTCTTAGAACTCTAACTGATTGGATTAGCGCCAAGGAAGACAATATACCCCGATATGGATGTTCGATCATCAAAGTTGCATGCCCAATAAGCATCAGTAAAGGCATGAAGCTGAAGTGGAGAGTATTTACGAAGAAAGACACCATGATTAAGAGTCCCCTTAAGATATCATTAGACTCGTTTGATCGCAGATCAATGCATAGTAGACGGCCTCGGTATAGACTATGATAATTTGTTAACTGCAAATAAGATGTCAGGACGGGTGAGAGCTAAGTACTATAGGGAACCAACGACTTGTCGGCATTGAGTGGGTTCCGTTGTAGGACTTCCATCAGAGAATTTGAGAGAACCACTAGCAGATAGAGGAGTTGTAACCACATTTGTGTCCTACATATTTGTTTTAGATAATAAATCTTGAATGTACTTTGTTTGTAACAGAAAGAGACCGGAAGATGTGAATGTAGCCTCTACACCTATAAAGTAGTTCAGGGGTCCTAGATCTTTGAGCGAGAATCGATCTGCCAACTGTTTAATGAATACTTGGGTTTCTACAGGGTTGTTGCCTGTGATAATGATGTCATCCACATAGACCAAAATATTTATTGTGTAGCTATGGCGTTGTCTAAAAAATAACGAGGAATCAGATTTGGAGTTGAGAAAGCCAACTGAAGTCAGAAAAGTGCCAAGTTCAATGTACCAAGCTCTTGGAGCCTAAAAAAATCCATAAATAGCTTTTCGAGGTTTGCATACATGCCTTGGATACTGAGGATGAGTGAAACCAGGAGGTTGTTACATAAAAACATCTTCAGTTAGAGTCCCTTGTAAAAAGGCCTTTTTGCTTATTATATTTTAGCATATATCACTTTATGACTATTGCGTATATGCATATATATATTGTGATGTCCTTGGATTTATGCAATGGGAATCGGATCATGATGAGATTACGATAATGAGATCGATTCACCTTTAAACACATATCCTAAATAATCCTGGTCATAGGGTACTCGAGAGGGACATCGTGATAACCGGACATACTAGTATGTTGTATACCCATCCATATGATGGATGCAGCTAGTTGTTGAATCTCGTATTTTGATGATGAAACTACTTGATATATGTTTATGATTTAATCTGCATTTTGAGTGACGCAGGATGCTTCGATCAAGATGAGACAATTAAAGCAGGAAAATCATGTTGTGTCGAAGGAACATGTCAGAAGATTGGACGTCGGGCCAATGGATCGGTCAACGTATCGATAGAAGGCTTCGGGCCGTGGACTCGGGCATCGGGCCAAGAAGAGCGGGTATTGTGCCAAGGATAACGGAGTTGCGGAGTCAACTGGCCGATTGGGCAATAGGCTATAGAAGAGGATGATGCGTCGAAGAATCGGACGAAGCGTCGAGGGACCAATGACATGCCGGACAACTTGGTTAATTGCTTAGGATTAATTGTCTCGATCGAAGTTTTGTTTTAAGTGTGCAGGATTAACTACGATGAAAGTTAGACAAGCAGCGGGAGTTGCGCCAGAGTCAAGTCAATGATCACGTTGAGAGTTCGACGGAAGTTCGGACAGTCATCGGAGGTTCTACGGGAACATATCCGAGAAGTCCAGGAGCTTGCCAAGCGAAGCTCATCGGAACTCGCCAAGTGGATTGTCGCAAGTCTAGGAGTTTGCCGGAAGTCCGTAGGAGCATCACCGAGGGTTCATCGGATGATCGACGGAAGTTCGTCGGAAACTCGCCGGAAGAAGCGATTGACGCACCGAAGCAAAACTGCAGAAATTGTCTTAGGATTAATCGTAATTAGCACATTGATTAAGTTGGAAATGGGAGGTGATCCCATTAGCTTAATCTTGGGGCAATTGGGCCCCTGAAAAATCGAAGTTGGGCCGAATGGAGCTACCCATTCGGACCCTGATTGCACTGGGCGGTGCAACCGCCCAAGCCAGGAGGTAGCACCGCCTGGGCTAAGTCTCCCAGGGAGACTGGGTGGTGCAACCGCCCCAGCCAGGAGGTGGCACCGCCTGGGCTCAGTCTTCGAGCAAGACTGGGCGGTGCAACCTCCCTTGATAGAGAGGTAGCACCGCTTGAGCTCGGTCTTCGAGCTCTGGCAGGCGGTGCAACCGCCTTAGTCAGGAGGTGCAACCGCCTGGGCTCAGTCTCCGAGCTAGACTCAAGCGGTGCAACCGCCCCTGACAGAGAGGTGCAACCGCTTGGGCTCAGTCTCCGAGCTCTGCCAGGCGGTGCAACCGCTCCAGTCAGGAGGTGCAACCGCCTGATCCCGGAATTTCGGGATTTGATAGTTTTGAGCTCCAAATTTGAACTGGGTTGGGGCCTATAAATACCCCACCCATTCAGCACTGAAGATATAGAGAAATACTCAAAATCTTGATCTCTTTCTGTGATTCTTAGAGCTCAAAATTGTTGTAAAGGCCAAAAGTTCTCCTCCTTCTGTTCTTCAAAGTTTTGAGTTGTAAAGAGAGGAGAGTAAAGTTCTGTAAGGGTTATCTCCTAAGCCCGTCAAAAGGAGTGAATCTGTAAAATGGCAGTTGGCCTTCGCCTATAGAAGGAAGGCCTCTAGTTGACGTCGGTGGAGGAAGCCAAAAGTAGAGTAGGTCAAGACTGACCGAACCACTCTAAATCTCGATTTGCATTTACTTTGAGCATTTAATCATTACTGTAAACCTCCTAAATAGTTACTGCCTTCTGTGCTTTTACGAACGAGTTTCTAAGTTCAGAACTTTCCGAATCTACGTTTAGATGTAAATCGGCGTTTTCGTACGATCATTACATTTCAGTTTACGTTTACATTTTGACTCCAATTATAACTGCAAACTACCTTATGCGCATTTACAAAACATATCTCAAAGTTCAATATCTTTAAAGTTGACGTTTAGACGTAAACCGGTTTTATCGTACGAACGTCGCATTTCAATTTACGCTTGCATTATGATTTTTATCATAAACTGCAAACTGCCTTTGTAGATTTACTTTAATGTCATCTCGCTTAATCTTAAGCTAAAGTAGTCTTAGAATCGGATTTTACATCGAAGTCGTTTTCGTCGTTCGAATGTAGCTTTCGATTCTAATCGCAGAAAGTTTTCCGCTGCACTAATTCACCCCCCCCCCCTCCTTAGTGCTCTTGATCCTAACAATTGGTATCAGAGATCAATTTTTCTCATTTCGGATTTACACCCGAGAGAAATGGCTCTTCATGGCTTTCAAGAGGGCTTTTCGGTCTTTCGTCCATCGTTGTTTAACGGATTGGACTACACTTATTGGAAAACTCGAATGAGAGTTTTCTTGATTTCTACGAATTTAAATTTATGGAATATCATTGAAAATGGTTTTCAACTTCCCTCTAAACCGATGAATGAATGGTCGGATTTGGAGAAGAAGTATTTTTCTATAAATGCAAAGGCTATGAATGCCTTATTTTGCGCTTTGGACAAAAATGAGTTCAATCAGATTTCTACGTGCGAAACGACTTTTGACATTTGGCGAACACTTGAAATCACGCACGAGGGAACTAGTAGAGTCAAAGACTCAAAAGTTAACTTTTTATTGCATGATTTTGAGCTTTTTCGAATGCAACCAAGCGAGACTATAGGCGACATGTACACCCGTTTCACGGATGTCGTCAATAGTTTATGAGCTCTTGGAAAATGTTTTTCGGATTTTGAACTCGTAAACAAGATTTTGCATTCTCTTTCTAAGAAGTGGGATTCAAAAGTAACTGCAATACAAGAATCTAAAAACCTAAACAACTTACCACTTGAAGAACTAATTGGTTCGTTTAGATGACATATGAAATGGTGCATAATGCACATGATGAACATGATGAACATAACAACCTTCCAAAGAACAGGAAGGATTTGGGACATAGAACATTTGAAGACCACTCGAGCATAAGCTCAAGTGATGGTGAACTTAAACTACAAATGAAACGAAAATTAAAAAGCAAAAAGAATGGAACTACTTGCTTTGAACGCAAGAAGAAGAACAAAAATTGGGATGAATCGAGCTCCTCCGAAGACGAGGAGAAAGTCAACAAAAGCGAGGCGGCAAACTACGCCTTAACAACCTTGGACGTTGAGGTAATTAAAATGCCTTTGGTTTATTTTGAAATTACTTGATGCTTTCATGATGTATTTTTCCTTTTAGTTTAGAATTAATTCTCTTGAAAATTACATGTTTAAAAATTAAAATACAAAAATTATGATCATGCTAGTAATTTCGAAAATGATAATATTGCATATTTTATGATAAACAAACAAAATGATTTTGATTGAAAATATGAAATCATGGTTAAGAAGTAATAATGTGTATCATGTTTGATTAACATTGTTGAATGAAATCATGTTTGATTTGAAGTAATGCATAATGATGTAATATTTGGTTTTGATATAATGATTAACAATTTTATGCATGAAATTTTAAGTTATCCATGATCATGAGCATGTTTGATCTTCATGATTTAATTTAAAAATCTATAGAAAAAATCATGCCTAAATATATGAAAGTGTTAAATCTTATTTTCGGATTTTCTTGATCCTAACAATTCATTTTTGAGAATCTATTGATCTTGTGGTTTTATGACGAAATTCATTTTTCGATCCTAAACATTGATGCATGTTTTTATTTAACATAAATGAAAAAGCATGCTAACATGAAATCAATTGTATGAAATGAAAATAATTTTCTATCCTATTGAGATCAATAAATTTATTTTATCAATCTTGTGAATCTCATGAAAATAAACATGATTAATATTTTGAAAATAAATGAGTGTATCATGCATTTGGTCTTAATGATTTCTCTTTAAGATATTTTTTGAAATCATACTTGATGATGAATATCAAGATATTAAAAGGATGGAATCATGCTTGATGTGTTGTTTTATAAGATTTTGCCTTATGTCTTGAACTTTCATGCTTATCTTAATTTGGCATATAAAGACTAAGGCATGCTTAGATGAAAAAGAATCTCTTAAAAAAATACTTTTCCCATCTGATTGAGATTAATGATTTCATGATATTTTGTGAATCTCGAAATTAATTTTAAGGACCTGATTATGAATTTCAAGTTAATGATTTGATTTGAATAAGTTTTATCTAAATCATAATTTTGATCTTGCAAAATTGAAGTCACAAATAATATCTTGTGGTATTCATGAATTGATACTCACAATATGAAAGCATTGATATTCATGACTTGAATTGGATTGAAACATTGTATGCTTAAATTAATCATTCTCCTATGTTTCAAAAATTCCTTAAATGCCTTATGTGATGATTGAAAACTAACTTGCTTTATGATGAATCACGAATCATGACTTGATTTATGATATAAATGCCTTGAAATGATTGAAATATTTAACACTTTTATGCTCTTCCCCCTACTTCCTTCTTGTTTTCAATGATAAAATGGGGAGAAGTTTTGATCATGCATGGTAGGATATAATTTGATAAAATTGATACCATCATGATATGAAACATTTATGATGTGCAATTATGCATGCAATACTTGTGCTTTCTAATTATGATGTGATGTATTGCATATGATGTAAATCATGATTTAAAATGCTATGAGTGCTAAGTTACACACTTTGAGAAGAAATTGCTATATTGAAACATTAATGTAATTATGAATGGTGATATGAAATTATGCATGTAATACTTCAACCTATGATAACGATGCATGCAATGATAAAATATTCATGATGAAAAATTGTCTTGACATTCATGACTTGATTATTCATCGTTTGTCATGATTTTGAAATCATTGTAAAAGGAAAAAGAACTACAAAACTATATTCTTCCTTTCTTTTTGACAATGACAAAGGGGGAGATAGCTAGCTTGCACAAGTCAAGAAGATGCAAAAACTTGATTGCTAGCTTGCCTATCTTAAGTAGCAAAGATTGCTAACTTGCTTATTTCAAGAAGCAAAAATTGACTTCTTGAACATCACTATCTTGAGTATCTCAAGAAGCAAAACATGCAATTTGCACATTGCAATAGGAAGCAAGAGCTTACACAAGAAAGCTATCTTGCATTTGCTTTCGAAATTATTGCTAGCTTATATATTATGAAACTTGTATATCGTAAAAATTGCTAGTTTGTGGTCTAAAGAGAAGCAAAAGCTTGCTATCTCAAAAGAAGCAAATGTGCTATCTTATATGCTATAAAACTTGCATATCTAAAACTTGATAGCTTGAATGTTCTAAGCATAATGTAACATTTGCTAAATTTTCTGGTTTCAAAACTACATGGTGATAAAACTTGATATTATGTTTTTCATGCAATGAGTTGAACCAATATCACAAACACTTGATTGTGGTACTTCTCCTTTTTGTTGATGACAAAGGGGGAAAGTATGATGTTATGCATAAGTTTATGCATAAGTTCATGATAACATGTTGCAAGTATTCATGATGAATATTGCAATGACTTTAATTCAGTTTGAATTCAAGGTTTTATCAATATGGCATATTGATAGGGGGAGTTTGTTTAAACTCTGGGAGTTAAGTTTAACTCCGTCATCAAGTGGTTGTGATCATTAAAAAGGGGGAAATTGTTGAATCTCGTATTTTGATGATGAAACTACTTGAAATATGTTTATGATTTAATCTGCGTTTTGAGTGACGCAGGATGCTTCGATCAAGATGAGACAATTAAAGCAGGAAAATCATGTTGTGCCGAAGGAACATGTCAAAAGATGGGACGTCGGGCTAGTAGATCGGTCGACGTATCGACAAAAGGCTTCGGGCCGTGGACTCGGGCATCGGGCTAAGAAGAGCGGGTATTGTGCTAAGGATATCGGAGTTGCAGAGTCAACTGGCCGATTGGGCAATAGGTTGCAGAAGAGGACGATGCGCCGAAGAATCGGACGAAGCGTCGAGGGACCAATGACATGTCGGACAACTTGGTTAATTGCTTAGGATTAATTGTCTCGATCGAAGTTTTGTTTTAAGTGTGCAGGATTAACTACGATGAAAGTTAGACAAGCAGCGGGAGTTGCGCTGGAGTCAAGTCAATGATCACGTTGGGAGTTCGAGAGTTCGACGGAAGTTCGGACAGTCGTCGGAGGTTCTACGGGAACAGATCCGAGAAGTCTAGGAGCTTGCCAAGTGAAGCTCGTCGGAACTCGCCAAGTGGATCGTCGCAAGTCCAGGAGTTTGCCGGAAGTCCGCAGGAGCATCACCGAGGGTTCATCGGATGATCGACGGAAGTTCGCCGGAAGAAGCGATTGACGCACTGAAGCAAAGCTGCAGAAATTGTCTTAGGATTAATCATAGTTAGCACATTGTGCTAGTCATAAGTGCCCAGCAAGCCAATCACGTGAGTGATGGCACGTGTGACTTGATACAGAATCCTTTTGCTTATTATATTTTGGCGTATATCACTTTATAACTATTGCATAAATGCATATATATTGTGATGTCCTTGGATTTGTGCAATGGGAATCGGATCGTGATGAGATCACGATAATGAGACCGATTCACCTTTAAACACATATCCTAAATAATCCCGGTCATAGGTTACTCGAGAGGGACATCGTGATAACCGGATAGACTGGTGTGCTGTATACCCGTCCATATGATGGATGCAGCTGGTCTCATAGCTGCTCGTGTAGGGACACTAGGGATACAGTACAGGTGCTCATTGGAGAATGAGTTCACTGATTGATCCGCTTACGGAATGCTGGATGGTTGATGATGCCTTATTGTCAGACAACGATTCCGTAGTCCTAGTGGTGTATCTGGTTCTTAGACTTGAGACACCAAGGATGTCCTGTATGAGTGCTCCACTCTTTGATACCAGACTTATAGGTTTGGCTGTTCCCAGATCTAGTACAGCTGGTCATTGGGAGTGGTAGTCGACCTTACGAGGGCTATTGAGTGTCGATAGAGGATCATCCACTCTCGGTATCATGAGAGGAATATCCCATGTGTTCTTGCTCAGACAAATCCCTGGCCAGGGTCATTCGGGTTGAGAGAGAAAGAGTTCTCCGGGAGAATCCGATTAGAGCGAGACTCGAGTAGAAACCGTATGGGTCTGACAGCACCATGCTCGATATACGGTCTCTGGGATATTAGATGGATGAGGGACTATAGGTACATGGTAACTGAGGACAGACAGGTCCAATGGATTGGATTCCCCTGTATCGTCTGGGGACTACGGCGTAGTGGCCTAGTACTTCCGTAGTCGATGAGTCAAGTGAATTATTACAGAGATAATAATTCACTCAGTCAGAAGGAGTTCTGACAGGTATGACTCACGGCCAGCTCGATATTGGGCCTAGAGGGTCACACACATATGGTAGGCATTGCGATGAGTAGAGGTTCGGATATGAGATATCCGACGGAGCCCTTGTCATATTGGATGCAGATCCAATACCCACTAGGGAAGGACCCATTAGGGTTTTGACACGGGATCTCTATAAATAGGAGGGATTCACAGCCTCATAGGCTAGAGTCTTTGCTTGCCCTTCCTATTCTCCTCTCCCTCTCCACCTCAGAGTAGGCCTGGAGTTTTGAGGAGCGTCGTCGCAACCCTGCTGTGTGGATCACCGCTAGAGAGGAGGACACTTGACCTCCTTCACCCTCTCCTAAGGATCTGCAAGGAAACAGGGATATACGATCTCCCTAGGTAACACAATCTCTATACGCAGTTTTGTGTTTTTGTGGATTTTGCGCACCAATCTTCGCACGACGATGAACATCTTTTTGGGAATCGGGGATTTTTGTTTTCTTGTTCTTCCGCTGCGCATATGATGTCGCCCCCCCTATGATTTCCCAACACATTGATTAAGTTGGAAATGGGAGGTGATCCCATTAGCTTAATCTTGGGGCAATTGGGCCCCTGAAAAACCGAAATTGGGCCGAATGGAGCTACCCATTCGGACCCTGATTGCACCGGGTGGTGCAACCGCCCAAGCTAGGAGGTAGCACCGCCTGGGCTAAGTCTCCCAGGGAGACTGGGCGGTGCAACCGCCCCAGCCAAGAGGTGGCACCGCCTGGGCTCAGTCTTCGAGCAAAACTGGGCGATGCAACCTCCCCTGACAGAGAGGTAGCACCGCCTGAGCTCGGTCTTCGAGCTCTGGCAGGCGGTGCAACCGCCTTAGTCAGGAGGTACAACCGCCTAGGCTCAGTCTCCAAGCCAGACTCAAGCGGTGCAACCGCCCCTGACAGAGAGGTGCAACCGCCTGGGCTCAGTCTCTGAGCTCTGCTAGGCGGTGCAACCGCTCCAGTCAGGAGGTGCAACCGCCTGATCCCGAAACTCCGTGATTTGATAGTTTTGAGCTCCAAATTTGAACTGGGTTGGGGCCTATAAATACCCCACCCATTCAGCACTGAAGATATAAAGAAATACTTGAAATCTTGATCTCTTTCTGTGATTCTTAGAGCTCAAAATTGTTGTAAAGGCCAAAAGTTCTCCTCATTCTGTTCTTCAAAGTTTTGAGTTGTAAAGAGAGGAGAGTAAAGTTCTGTAAGGGTTGTCTCCTAAGCCCGTCAAAAGGAGTGAATCTGTAAAAGGGCCGTTGGCCTTCGCCTATTGAAGGAAGGCCTCTAGTTGACGTCGGTGACCTCGTCGGTGGAGGAAGCCAAAAGTGGAGTAGGTCAAGACTGACCGAACTACTCTAAATCTCGGTTTGCATTTACTTTGAGCATTTTATCATTACTGCAAACCTCCTAAATAGCTACTGCCTTCTGCGCTTTTACGAATGAGTTTCTAAGTTCGGAACTTTCCGAATCTGCCTTTAGACGTAAATTAGCATTTTCGTACGATCATTACATTTCAGTTTATGTTTACGTTTTGACTCCAATTATAACTGCAAACTACCTTCTGTGCATTTACAAAACATATCTCAAAGTTCAGTATCTTCAAAGTTGACGTTTAGACGTAAACCAGTTTTATCGTACAAACGTCGCATTTCAGTTTGCGCTTGCATTCTGATTTTTATCATAAACTGCAAACTGCCTTTGTAGATTTACTTTAACATCATCTCGCTTAATCTTAAGCTAAAGTAGTCTTAGAATCGGATTTTACATCGAAGTTGTTTTCATCGTTCGAACGCAACTTTCGATTCTAATGGCAGAAAGTTTTCCGCTGCACTAATTCACCCCCCCCCCCCCCTCTTAGTGCTCTTGATCCTAACACTAGTCTCATAGCTGCTTATGTAGAGAAACTAGGGATACAGTATAGGTGCTCATTGGAGAATGAGGTCACTTATTGATCCGCTTACGGAATGCTGGATGGTTGATGATGCCTTATTGTCAAATAGCGATTCCATAGTCATAGTGGTATATCTGGTCCTTAGACTTGAGACACCAAGGATGTCTTATATGAGTGCTCCAATATTTGATTCCAGACTTATAGGTTTGGCTCTCCTAGTTATAGTACAGCTGGTCATTGAGAGTGGTAGTCGACCTTACGAGGGCTATTGAGTGTCGATAGAGGATCATCCACTCTTGGCGTCATGAGAGGAATATCCCATGTGTTCTTGCTTAAACAAATCCTTGGTCAGGGTCATTCAGGTTGAGAGAAAAAGAGTTCTTCGGGAGAATCCAATTAGAGCGAGACTCGAGTAGAAACCGTATCGTTCTGACATCACCATGCTCGATATACGGTCTCTGGGATATTAGATGGATAAGGGACTATAGGTACACGGTAATTGAGGACAGATAGGTCCAATGGATTGGATTCCCCTATATCGTTTGGGGACTACGGCGTAGTGGCCTAGTATGTCCGTAGTCGATTAGTCAAGTGAATTATTATAGAGATAATAATTCACTGAGTTAGAAGGAGTTCTGATAGGTATGACTCACGGCCAGCTCGATATTGGGCCTAGAGGGTCACACACATATGGTAGGCAATGCGATAAGTAGAGGTTCGGATATGAGATATCCGATGGAGCTATTATTTTATTGGATATCCAATAAGCCCCTGAATTATTGGATCCCATGGACGAGATCCAATAAGAGCCCATGAGAGATTATTGGATAGAGATCCACTAATCTAAAAGGCTTGGATTATTGGATGTAGATCCTATGCCCACTAGGTGAGGATCCATTTGGGTTTGACAGGGGATCTCTATAAATAGGAGGGATTCAAAGCCTCATAGGCTAGAGCCTTTGCTTGCCTCTCCTATTCTCCTCCCCCTCTCCACCTCAGAGCAGGTCTGGAGTTTTGAGGAGCGTCATCGTAGCCCTACTGTGTGGATCACCGCTAGAGAGGAGGACCTTGACCTCCTTCACCCTCTCCTAAGGATCTGCAAGGAAACAGGGATATACGATCTCTCTAGGTAACACAATCTACTCTATACGTAGTTCTTTCGATTTTGCGGATTTTGCGCACCAATCTTCGCATGACGACGAACATCTCTTTGGGAATCAGGGATTTTGTTTTCTTGTTCTTCCACTGCGCATCTGATGTCACCCCTAAGATTTCCTAACAGTGGTATCAGAGTGAGGTTGTTCGTGCGATAGATTGGTCTTGAACTACGTGCGTTGTGTTTTGAAGAAACTTTTGACGTCAAAATCGTTGACGCAATAGTGAGAAAGGGCAGCAATAGTTGTTGCCCTCAATTTGCGTGCGTGCAGTGCAGCTGCAAGCAGGCAACACAGGGGCTGCGTTTGCAGTAGTCGACCGATGGCCTGCTTGTAGCAGGCTTGCGACCGGCGGGCCTGGCAGCCCGTGGGCAGAGGTGCCTGTAGTCGCTTCTCCCGCAGGGGGAGGCGCCGCAGGGCAGCGACGCTTGCCGCCGCTGCTCCCACGGGCGAAAACTCCCCGCAAGGGCGGCCACCTAGGGGTACAGCGCCGCCTGCGGGCATTGCCCCACGGGCAGAACCGCCCGTGGAAGCGACGGTGCCTGCAAGGGCAACACCGCCTATGAGCGCTGCCCCGCCGGCAGATCCGCCCGCGGGGGCGCCCACCTGTAGGGGCAGCGCCGCCAGCGGGCGTGCTGCCTGCAAGCAAGGGCACGCCTTCGCCCCGCCGCATAGGCCGTCGCTAGCAGGGTTGCGGCAACGACGGAGGCAGTAGGGGAGTAGGGCATTAGGGCTTTTTTTAAGGCAAAAAGATAGTTTTACCCTATGAATTTCAGAAATTCAAATTCTGTCCTTTTATCCAAATTATGAAAATACCCCTATGAATTTAAAAATTCCCTATATATCTCTGATTTCATAAAATACTAATTAATTAAAAGATTTAGTTGATTATTATTTTTATCATTATCTAGTAGTCCTACATGATGATGATTATTTATACATGTGATATATAATGTGTGGACGGATGATCATGGACCGTGTGATGTGTGTACTTATGATTATTATTATTGAGATCTGCGAGCCTCCATTATATTTCTCATTTATTGTTGGGCTTGCATGCCTATGATTAAGTTGTAATCACATGAGGTGGCGTAGCGGGAGCGTGGATGCGATAGTAGGACCCACGAGATGGACGATTATGATGCATGAAGATGATGCATCAAGATGTCGACGGAACCGACGAAGACGAGATGGACGATCACAAGGCATAGAGATGCACCGTTGCACACAGATCTTGATGTGAGTGATTAGGCCTACTAGCCCGGGCCTAATCACATTAGGTTATGGTCTATGATCATCTAGTGTGATTGCTTATACACATACTAGATATGTATATATATTTGCATGCGATGTAGATATATATTAAATATGTATATGTGTGACATGTCATATTAGGAGACCAAATCATAGAAACATCTCTCTCAGTAATATTAAGTCAGTAAAAGTGAGGCAATTAAATTGACCCACATGGCCTTCCATCGTTATAAGTAGGAATCGATTCTCGATGTAGGTTGAGTTGGTCGAGTCCCTTGAGACTCACCTATATTGCGATTCGCTATCTTGCTTATGACATAGAGATGTCACCGATGACCTAAGGACATGGTATGCTTGGTCGAGTCCCTCGAGGGTATATCATCAAATCAGACTCATCTTGTAACGAAGGTGTTGACTTAACCGAGCATCATGGTTGGTCGAGTCCCTCGAGACCATGGTGATTCGAAGGCCGAACAGGATGGGAATCACAAGGAGTTGTGATCGGCAAGAGTTGCCTACCTTTTAGGCTTAGTGTGATTGGTCAAGTCCCTCGAAGTTACACTAAGACGCTGATTGGATCCTGATCCCCACTAGAAGTCTGCCGGAGACTTCCGTTTTATATGCTGAGGGTGTCGCGTGACTCGTTAGTAAAATAGTGGGAGCATATTAAGATAGAAGTCCATATCTTGATAGTTTATTTCTTGCAAAATCTGCATGTTATTCATTTCTACTGTATCGTTATTTTCAGAAAATGTCACTTTCAAATCCCTTACGTGGCATACTTGATGTCAACCGCCTCACTGGTCCAAATTATATGGATTAGCACCGTAACTTGAGAATTATTCTCACGGTGGAGAAAATCATGTACATCCTTGATACAGTGATGCCTACGCCCGAAGAAGAGGCAAGCGAGGATGAGATCACTCGCTACGTGAAGTACATTGATGACTCTACTCTTGCTCAGTGCTATATGTTGGGCTCTATGACTCCTAAGTTACAGAGACAACATGAAAAGATGGATGTCAGATCCATTCTCCTACATGTCCGTAAATTGTTTGAGGAAAAGGGAAGGACTCAGTGATATGAGATATCCAAGAGCCTCTTCCATAGTAGGATGACTGAGGGGACACCAGTTCAGAACCATGTCCTAATGATGATTGAGTAGATAGAGAAACTCAGGTCTAGAAATGGTCCTAGAGGATAACTTGTGTGTGGACATTGTGCTTCAGTCCCTACCATATTCCTTTTCACAATTCATAATGAATTTTAATATGAATAAGCTTGAGGTGACTCTCCCAGAGCTTCTCAATATGTTGAGGGAAGTAGAGAGTACTATTAAGAAAGAGAAGCCAGTTCTTTATACTGGTGAGACCAGAAAGAAAAAGAAAGTAGAAAGGTCCCTTAAGAAGGAAAAGGGCAAAGGTAGACCAGGTAAAGCAAAGGTTGCTAAGAAAGACCTAACAAAGGACAAAGGCCAGTGCTTCCACTATGGCAAAAATGGGCACTGGAAGAGGAACTACAAAGAGTACCTTGCAGAGAGGGTGAAATAAAAGTTTGGAGAAGCTTCAGGTACATTCATGATCAATCTCCAATTGTCAAATTTTTGTGATAGTGCATTGGTATTGGATACCAGTATTGCTTATCACATCTATAATTTATTGTAAATTCTAGCAAATCTGAGGGGAGATTGGCGAGAGGAATATTGTATAAAGGTTTGTTTATGCTAGATACTATTCCACATATCATGAATGTAAATGTGTCCAAGAGATGAGATGAACAGTGCATACCTGTGGCATTGTAGGCTAGGTCACATCCATGAAAGAAGGATTTAAAAGTTGCTAAATTATGGATATCTAGATCCATTCGACTATGTGTCATATGCAACTTGCGAGCCTTGCCTTCATGGAAAACTGACCAACTCTCCATTTAGTGGAACTGGAGAGAGAGCCACTGAGCTGTTGGAATTCATACATAGTGATGTATGTGGACCCATGTCAACTCATGCCATTGGTGGTTACTCCTACTTCATTACCTTTACTGATGATTTCTCAAGGTATGGATATGTGTACTTAATGAAGTACAAGTAAGAGGCTTTTAAGAAATTCAGAAAGTATAAGAATGAGGTGGAGAACCAGACTGGAAAGAGTATCAAAACTCTTCGATCAGATCGAGGAGGTGAGTACTTAAGTACAAAGTTTACTCAGTTCCTCAAGGACCATAGGATATTATCCCAATAGACACCTCCTTATACACCTCAGCTCAATGGTGTCTCTGAAAGGAGGAATCGTACGCTATTAGATATGGTATGGTCCATGATGAGTTTCGCTGACCTACCCATCTCATTCTAGGGATATACCCTAGAGACTGCAACTTACCTTCTGAACAGAGTTCCAACTAAGTCGGTAGTGTCTACACCATATGAGATATGGAAAGGGAAGAAGCCTGATCTTAAGATTGTTAAGATTTGGGACTGCCTTGCCCACGTTAAAAGACACAACCCCGATAAGTTAGAATCAAGGACAAAGCGATACAAATTTGTGGGATACCCCAAGGAAACTTGTGGGTATTATTTCTATCATCTCGAGGACCAAAAGGAATTTGTAGCTAAGAGGGCAGTATTCCTTGATAAGGAACACATTCTTAGCAGAGATAGTAGGAGAATGATAGAGTTGAGCGAGGTTGGAGAACCAAGCTTAAGCATCACTCTACAGCCCGAGTCTGTTCAGGTACCTAATACACATGTTTCAACTTTACGTAGGTCTGATAGAGTATCTCATCCTCCTGAGAGATATGTGGGACATATTAGAGGAGAGGATGTTGAGAATATTGATCCTCAGACCTACGAGGAGGCTATTATGAGTATAGACTCCGGGAAGTGGCAAGAAGCCATGAATTCTGAGATGGATTCTATGTACTCCAACAAGGTTTGGAACCTAGTTGATACGCTCGAAGGTATTGTACCTATCGGTTGCAAGTGGATCTTTAAGAAAAAGATCGAAGTAGATGGAAAGGTAGAGACTTATAAAGCAAGGCTAGTGGCTAAGGGGTATCGTCAAAGGCAATATGTTGACTACGACGAAACCTTCTCACCCGTAGCAATGCTAAAATCCATCAGAATTCTATTGGCTATTGCAGCACACTATGATTATGAGATCTGGCAGATGGAGGTGAAAACCGTATTTCTCAATGGGAACCTCGAGGAGGAGGTGTATATGATACAACCTGAGGGATTCGTATCTAAGAACTGCCCAAATAAGGTGTGTAGGATGCTTAGATCCATTTATGGACTAAAGCAAGCTTCCCGAAATTGGAACATAAGATTTGATGAGGCAATCAGATCTTATGACTTCGTTAAGAACAAAGATGAGCCTTGTGTGTATAGAAAGGTAAGTGGGAGCGCTATCACCTTTTTGGTGTTATATGTGGATGACATCCTAATCATTGGGAATGACGTAGGTATGCTATCCATAGTAAAGGCTTGGTTATCTAGACACTTCTCCATGAAGGACTTAGGGGAAGCATGTTGAATCTCGGATTTTGATGATAAAGTCAATTGTCATTTGCTGTCTAACCTTTGTGTTGAGATAAGTGTGCAGGAGTAACTACGATGAAAGTTAGACAAGCAGCAGGAGTTGCGCCGGAGTCAAGTTCATGATCACGTTGGGAGTTCGAGAGTTCGACGGAAGTTCGGACGGTCGTTGGAGGTTCTGTGGGAACAGATCCGAGAAGTCCAGAAGCTTGCCAAGCGAAGCTCGTCGGAACTCGCCAAGTGGATCGTCGCAAGTCCAGGAGTTTGCCGAAAGTCCACAGGAGGATCACCGAGGGTTCATCGGATGATTGACGAAAGTTCGCCGGAAACTCGTCGGAAGAAGCGATTGACACACCGAAGCAAAGCTGCAGAAATTATCTTAGAATTAATCGTAGTTAGCACGTTGATTAAGTTGGAAATGAGAGGTGATCCCATTAGCTTAATCTAGGGGTAATTGGGCCCCTAAAAAAACTGAAATTGGGCCGAATGGAGCGAACCATTTGGACCCTGATTGCACCAGGAGGTGCAACCGCCCAAGCCAGGAGGTGACACCGCCTGGGCTAAGTCTCCCAGGGAGACTGGGCGGTGCAACCACTCCAGCCAGGAGGTGGCACCACCTGGGCTCAGTCTCCGAGCGAGATTGGGCGGTGCAACCTCCCCTGACAGAGGTAGCACCGCCTGAGCTCGGTCTTCGAGCTCTGGCAGGAGAGGTGCAACCGCCTCAGTCAGGAGGTGGCACCGCCTGGGGCTCAGTCTCCGAGCTAGACTCAAGTGGTGCAACCGCCCCTGACAGAGAGGTGTAACCGCCTGGGCTCAGTTTCCGAGCTCTGCCAGGCGGTGCAACTGCTCCAGTCAGGAGGTGCAACCGCCTGATCCCGGAATTCCGGGATTTGATCGTTTTGAGCTCCAAATTTGAACTGGGTTGGGGCCTATAAATACCCCACCCATTCAGCACAGAAAGACAAGAGACCTACACCAAAATCTTGATCTTCTCTGTGATTCTTGAGCTCAAAATTATTGTAAAGCCTTTAAGTTCTCCTCCTTCTGTTCTTCAAAGTCTTGAGTTGTAAAGAGAGGAGAGAAAGGTTCTGTAAGGGTTGTCTCCTGATCCCGTCAAAAGGAGTGAATCTGTAAAAGGGCAGTTGGCCTTCGCCTATTGAAGGAAGGCCTCTAGTTGACGTCGGTGACCTCGTCGGTGGAGGAAGCCAAAAGTGGAGTAGGTCAAGACTGACCGAACCACTCTAAATCTCTGGTTTGCTTTTATTTTGAGCACTTTATCATTACTGCAAACCTCCTACATAGCTACTGCTCTCTGCTCTTTTACGAACAAGTTTATAAGTTCTGATCTTCCCTAATCTGCATTCAAACGTAAATCGGTGTTTTCGTACGATCTTTACATTTGTAGTTAACGTTTACGTTTTGATTCGATTTATAACTGCAAATTGTCTTCTGCGCTTTTACGAATGAGTTTCTGAGTTCAGATCTTTCCGAATCTGCTTTTAGACGTAAACTACGTTCTGACGTAAAACTACGTTTAGACATAAACTACGTTTAGACGTAAAACTACGTTTAGACGTAAACTACGTTCTAACGTAAAACGGAGTTTAGACGCAGACTGCATTTAGACGTAAAACTGTGTTTAGACATAAAACTATGTTTAGACGTAAACTGCGCTTAGACGTAAAACTATGTTCAGATGTAAAGCTGCGTTTAGACGCAGACTGCGTTTGGACATAAAACTGCGTTCAGACGTAAAACTACGTTTAGACGTAAACTGCGCTTATACGCAAAACTATGCTTAGATGCAAACTGCGTTTAGACGTAAACTGCGCTTAGACGCAAAACTGTGCTTAGACGTAAACTGCGTTTAGACGTAAACTGTGCTTAGACGCAAACTGCGGTTAGACGTAAACTGTGTTTAGACGTAAACTGCGCATAGACGCAAACTGTGTTTAGACGTAAACTGCGCATAGATGCAAACTGTGTTTAGACGTAAACTGCGTTCAAACATAAACTGTGCTTAATCTTGAGTAATCTTAGAATCGGCTTTTACATTAAAATTGTTTTTATCGAATGAACACAGCTTTCGTTTTTTAATAGTTGAAGGATATCCGCTGCACTAATTCACCCCCCCTCTTAGTGCTCTCGATCCTAACAATTGGTATCAAAGCAAGGTTAACTCTCTAACGATTAAAACCCAAGAGAGATGCCATACGCCGGAAACCAAGAGGGGTATTCTATTACACGTCCACTCATGTTCAATGGGACGGACTACACCTACTGGAAGACCCGAATGAGGATCTTTCTTATTTCTATGGATTTTGAACTATGGAACCTTGTTGAAAACGGATTTTCAAAGTCTTCTCTTCCAATGATCGATTGGAATGAATTGGAGAAGTAGGCTTTCGCTCTTAATGCAAAGGCTATGAATGCCTTATTTTGCGCACTTGATAAAAACGAGTTTAATCTTGTTTCAACTTGCGAAACTGCATTTGATATTTGGCACACACTCGAAGTGACCCACGAGGGGACAAGTAGAGTGAAAGAGTCAAAAATCAATCTGTTGTTATATTCTTTTGAACTTTTCCGGATGAAACCGAGTGAAACCATTGGCAACATGTTTACCTGTTTCACGGATGTCGTCAACGGTCTAAAAGGACTCGGAAAAAGTTTTTCGGATTTTGAGCTCGTAAATAAGATACTAAGATCCCTCCCTAAGAGTTGGGATCCTAAAGTCACTGCTATTCAAGAGGCAAAAGATCTACGCAACTTCCCTCTTGAAGAACTAATAGGGTCATTAATGACCTACGAAATGACTTGTAAAGCTCATGAAGAGCAAGAAGACATCCTTCCAAAGAACAGGAAGGATATGGCACTTAAAACTTCTAAATGCCACTTGAGAGAAAACTCAAGTGATGAGAACTATGATGATGACTTGGCACTTCTAACAAGAAAGTTTAAAAAGTTCTTTAAAAGAAACAAGTTTAAGAATGATGCAAAAAATAAACTTGAACCCAAAAAGGACCAAGTGATCTACTATGAATGCAAAAAGCCGGGACACTACAAGAGTGATTGTCCCCAAGTCAAAAGGAGAACATCAAAGAAAAAGGCGCTTCAAGCAACATGGGATGACTCGAGCGCATCCGAAGAAGAAGAGTCCAACACCGAGCAAGTTGCTCATTACGCCTTAATGGCCATCGAAGATGAGGTAACAAATTCATTAGATGCAGATTTATCATTCGATGAATTATTAAATGCTTTTCATAAATTGTTTGATGAATGTAAGACCATTAGTAGTAAATACAAATTGCTAAAAAAACAGTATGAGAGTCTTATTTGCAAGTTCGATAAGTTAAATGCTGAACATCATGATAGTTTAAGCTCATGCATAAAATGCCATGATCTAGAAACTTTTCAAAAAGAAAATTTGCTGCTTAAGGATACCTTGAAGAAATTCGAGGTTGGTAGCAAGTCATTAAACATGATCCTTACAAACAAGGATCATGTTCCCAAAAGAAGTGGGATTGGATTTATGAGGAGTCCTCACCAAAATCCAACCACCTTTGTAAAAGGCCTCATCTTACATATTAGACATCAAAGCAAATGCAACTTTTGTTGCAAGTCTGGACACAGGACGCATTATTGTCCATTTAAGAAAATTAGTCCAAATAAATTGATTTGGGTTCCTAAAGGAACCATGATAAATTCTATGCAACATGATAAATAATTTAGATCTATTAGTGAGGCACCCAAAAGCAAATGGGTACCTAAAAATCATCCCTTCCTATAAAAACATTAAAATTTTAGGCTGGAGCAAGAAATAATGTTCTGCTCCTTGATTCTCGATAGTCATAACCCAAGAGTCAAAACGGAACCCGCAACGCCTAAATAACAAGTGGAAATTATGAAATCACAAATGTGATTTGGATACAACCTTATTTGACTTTTCAGAATTAGAAACATATGATTCCCAAATCCCCTTGATCTTCGAACCCATCAATTTTATCATCTTCGAATCAATTCTTGTATCATGAAGAAACTAAGTATGTCATGAACTTAAAAGGGATACCAACTTGAACAAACTGTCAACATGTGTACGACATTAGGAGTACACACGTTAAAAGATCTATCTTGATCGTACAAGAGCCTTTGCCGTAAAATAAAAACTCATACAAAATCACGTAAGAAACATTAATGAAAAACTCTTCTCAAAACAAAGGCTCCCTGATCAAATCACGTTAAAAGTGCTCACTGGCTGTTGGCGGTGGCACCTCTCCAGCTGGCGGTGGCACCTCCAGTTACCACGGGTTGCCAGCGGTTGCACCGCTCCAGCCAAAGGTGCAACCGCCCGCAACTCTGCCTTTTTATCCCACGCTAGGGCCGGCGGTGGAACCGACCCCAGCTCACTCCCATTCCCTCCTCTACTCTTCCAAGTCTCCTCCATCCTCATTTCACTCCTTTAAGTTTCCCAAATACCTCCCATTTCGGAGCAAAACATCAAGAATCCTTCCTTCTCTTGAAGATTTCACTAAGGTACTCTCTAAGAAGCCCTTAAATTCTGTTTTGTTCTTCATTTACTCTTGCTCATCATCATCCCTCTAAACAGCAGTAGTTATGGGATCTAGAAGATCCTCAAGGGACAAGGGAAAGAGGAGATTAGTAGAAGAGTTTGATTTCACCCTTTTTGATTCAAAAAACCATGCTGAAAAATTTCTCTCTTTCGAACTAAGAAGTATCAATAAGGGAAAATACGTAGATATGAATGAACTAAGAGACGTAGAGACTATCCAATGGTTTGCAAACCTAGATCTACTTCCAATCTTGCATATTAACGAACCCATCTATCCTAGGCTAGTTAGATTGTTTTACAATAACATACAAATAGATGATGAAGAAAGGATGTCCACCTATCTTTTAGGACAACACATCTCAATCACTGATAGATTCATTTGTGATATGATAGGCATTCCCATTAAAAGCATAGGACTTTACTTTAGAGGATCATGGGATGATGAAACTATTGGAACATCCTATGTTGAAGCCTTAGGAACAATCTTTGCCAATCCTAACATAGCATTTGTTCCTAAAAGTTGTGAACATCTACTGCCTTTGAACACTAAGATACTTCATCATATCATGACTAGTATAATTCTTCCTAAACAATACCATCATGATGAAGTGAGTCAATTAGAATTAGGAACTATGTACTTAATCATGAAGGGACATGACATCTGTCTTGGCTATCTTATTCAACAAAACATGTTAGAATTATCTAAGAAAGATATGATGCTCCCATATGGTGGTATAATTACTAGAATAATGAAAGCTTACGACATTCAAATACCACCAGAAGAAGAAGTAATGAAAGTAGATAGATTTAGCATAATAAACAAAAATCTACTTCACCGACTAAGATGTCACTATAGAAACGGTAACTGGGTTAGAATGCCTAGAAGAACTGATCTTCCTCAACCTGAACCAGAACCGGAAACACCATTATTTAGGAGTACCCAATCTCCTCCGATCTGTCCCTTTGAAGAAACACATCCAATTGAGCAAACTCATACATCCGTCAAAGAAATTGGGATTCGGATGGACCGATTCGAATAGAGACAAGAACGGATTGAACAACGACAAGATCAAATCCTATCTGAGCTGCAGCAAATTCATAGTCAATTTGACTCCTTGTTTAGGCACTTTAATTTTTCACCTCATGAATGAACTTGTATGAACATTTGTTGTTGTTGTAAACTTCTTATGTTACTCACTTCTGATATGCTGGTTGTAAACATCTATCGTGGTAAACATTTGTCTTGTGCCTTGTGGTAAAGGTTATCTCGAACTTTAATCCTATCATTTCTTTTTCGATATGTGATATGTCCGAATTAGGAATGTTGTGCTTAGATACTAAAAGTTTTGAAAACCTTGTGCTTTAATTTCGTTAGAAGAGAATTAGGAATGTTGATGTGTCCGAATAGATAAATTTGTTAAAATTATTTTTCGGACTATATTGAATGATCAAATCACTTGATTGCCATGTTTCTATGATTATCTGTAACATAATATTGTCCGAATGCATCTCATTATTTGAATGCTATAAAACAGATTTTCTCGTACACTTTCATAAAAAAATAAGTTTCTGAAATAAAGTGATTCCTGTGTATGTATTCCATCTTGTAATATCTTTACGTGTACAATGGATTATAACAAAAAGGGGAAGAAGCTTTCAAAGCAATCTATGTAAAATTCCTCTATAAGCTTGCTAATATTATTTCCCTGGTATTACAATTACCATGTTTTTTGTTGATGACAAAGGGGAGAAACATATGAATTGATAAACACTGCCATGATTATGTCTATGTCATACTTGCAAATACTTGAGTGATGCTATAAACAATGTTATGATTATGCCATCCTTGCATCACCAAGAGATATATGAACGTGTGCTATAGTTTGCATTATGCCTTGAGTTGATATCTTACCATGTGAAGAAAATGCAAAACTTGCTAGAATATTTGAAATGTGTGCATCATGTAATAGTGCTTCACAACTTTATATGATAATGTTCAACTACATAATGAAAACTTACACTCACAACCATACAAACTTTATGATGTATGTCAAGCCTTGACATCATCCTTGAAGAGATACATCATGATGGGTATCATGATGGGAATATTGATAAGTTTAACTGATCTAACTTATCAATATGTCACTTGAATTCTAAGGTCTTGAATTCAAGGTTGACTTATCTCAACTATAGCATGTAGACAGGGGGAGTTAAGGTTAACTCCATTATCAATTGATTGTCATCATCAAAAAAGGGGAGATTGTTGAATCTCGGATTTTGATGATGAAGTCAATTGTCATTTGTTGTCTAACCTTTGTGTTGAGATAAGTGTGCAGGAGTAACTACGATGAAAGTTAGACAAGCAGCAGGAGTTGCGCCGGAGTCAAGTTAATGATCACGTTGGGAGTTCGAGAGTTCGACGGAAGTTCGGACGGTCGTCGGAGGTTCTGCCGGAACAGATCCGAGAAGTCCAGAAGCTTGCCAAGCGAAGCTCGTCGGAACTCGCTAAGTGGATCGTCGCAAGTCCAGGAGTTTGCCGGAAGTCCGCAGGAGGATCACCGAGGGTTCATCGGATGATCAACGGAAGTTCGCCGAAAACTCGTCGGAAGAAGCGATTGACGCACCGAAGCAAAGCTGCAGAAATTGTCTTAGAATTAATCGTAGTTAGCACGTTGATTAAGTTGGAAATGAGAGGTGATCCCATTAGCTTAATCTAGGGGTAATTGGGCCCCTAAAAAAACTGAAATTGGGCCGAATGGAGCTAACCATTCGGACCCTGATTGCACTAGGAGGTGCAACCGCCCAAGCCAGGAGGTGGCACCGCCTAGGCTAAGTCTCCCAGGGAGACTGGGCGGTGCAACCGCTCCAGCCAGGAGGTGGCACCGCCTGGGCTCAGTCTCCGAGCGAGACTGGGCGGTGCAACCTCCCCTGACAGAGGTAGCACCGCCTGAGCTCGGTCTTCGAGCTCTGGCAGGAGAGGTGCAACCGCCTCAGTCAGGAGGTGGCACCGCCTGGGGCTCAGTCTCTGAGCCATACTCAAGTGGTGCAACCGCCCCTGACAAAGAGGTGCAACCGCCTGGGCTCAGTCTCCGAGCTCTGCCAGGCGGAGCAACCGCTCCAGTCAGGAGGTGCAACCGCTTGATCCCGGAATTCCGGGATTTGATCGTTTTGAGCTCCAAATTTGAACTGGGTTGGGGCCTATAAATACCCCACCCATTCAGCACAGAAAGACAAGAGACCTACACCGAAATCTTGATCTTCTCTGTGATTCTTGAGCTCAAAATTGTTGTAAAGCCTTTAAGTTCTCCTCCTTTTGTTCTTCAAAGTCTTGAGTTGTAAAGAGAGGAGAGAAATGTTCTGTAAGGGTTGTCTCCTGATCCCGTCAAAAGGAGTGAAACTGTAAAAGGGCAGTTGGCCTTCGCCTATTGAAGGAAGGCCTCTAGTTGACGTCGGTGACCTCGTCGGTGGAGGAAGCCAAAAGTGGAGTAGGTCAAGACTGACCGAACCACTCTAAATCTCTGGTTTGCTTTTATTTTGAGCACTTTATCATTACTGCAAACCTCCTACATAGCTACTGCTCTCTGTTCTTTTACGAACAAGTTTTTAAGTTCTGATCTTCCCTAATCTGCATTCAGACGTAAATCGGTGTTTTCGTACGATCTTTACATTTGCAATTAACGTTTATGTTTTGATTCGATTTATAACTGCAAACTGTCTTCTGCGCTTTTACGAACGAGTTTCTGAGTTCAGATCTTTCCGAATCTGCTTTTAGACGTAAACTACGTTCTGACGTAAAATTGCGTTTAGACGCAAACTGCGTTTAGACGTAAAACTGCGTTTAGACGTAAACTACGTTCTAACGTAAAACTGAGTTTAGACGCAGACTGCGTTTAGACGTAAAACTGTGTTTAGACGTAAAACTACGTTTAGACGTAAACTGCGCTTAGACGCAAAACTATGTTCAGACGTAAAGCTACGTTTAGACGCAGACTGCGTTTGGACATAAAACTGCGTTCAGACGTAAAACTATGTTTAGACGTAAACTGCGCTTAGATGCAAAACTGTGCTTAGACACAAACTGCGTTTAGACGTAAACTGCGCTTACACGCAAAACTATGCTTAGACGTAAACTGCGTTTAGACGTAAACTATGCTTAGACGCAAACTACGATTAGACGTAAACTGTGTTTAGACGTAAACTACGCATAGACGCAAACTGTGTTTAGACGTAAACTGCGCATAGAGGCAAACTGCGTTTAGATGTAAACTGCGTTCAAACATAAACTGCGCTTAATCTTGAGTAATCTTAGAATCGGCTTTTACATTAAAATTGTTTTTACCGAATGAACACAGCTTTCGTTTTTTAATAGTTGAAAGATATCCGCTGCACTAATTCACCCCCCCCTCTTAGTGCTCTCAATCCTAACAAAGCATCATATATCTTGGGGATTAGAATCTATAGAGATAGATCCACGAGGATGCTTGGCTTGTCCCAATCCAGGTACATAGAAACCATTGTCAAAAGGTTTGACATAGAAAATTCCAAGAGATGTCTCATACCGATGAGACATGGGATATCGCTTTCTACGAGTATGTCCCCAAAGATTCTAGAAGAAAGGGCGAACATGGATATGATACCTTATGCCTCAGCAATAGGGTCTATCATGTATGCTATGTTATGTACTAGGCCTGATATAGCGCATGCTCTGAGTGTCACGAGCAGGTATCAAGCGGATCTAGGCTTGGAGCACTAGAAAGTAGTAAAGTGTATCCTTAAATACTTGATAAGGACTAAGGATCTTTTACTAGTATATGGAGGTAATAGCCTTAAGGTTGAAGGCTACACGGACTCATGTTTTCAGTCTAATGTCGATAATAGCAAGTCGAATTCAGGGTATGTGTGCACCTTGAATGGGGGAACAGTGTGCTAGAAGAGTTCCAAGCAAGATACTACTGCTGACTCGATCACAGAGGTAGAGTACATTGTTGCATCAGATGCAGTAAAGGACGGAGTCTGGTTGAAGAAGTTCATCACAGATTTGGGAGTCGTGCCGGGTAACGAGGAGCCGATCTCCTTATATTACGACAACAACGGGACGATTGCTCAAGTGAAGGAACCTAGGTCTCATCAGAAATTTAAGCATGTTCTGAGGAGGTTCCACCTTATCAGATAGATTGTAACCCGAGGAGATGTAGCAGTGGAAAGAGTTCCATCCAAAGATAACATTGTAGATCCATTGACAAAGCCGTTATCTTAGATTGTCTTTGAGCATCACAGGGGTCTGATGAGGATCAGACACATAAGTAATTGGCTTTAGGTCAAGTGGGAGATTGCTAGTCATACGTGCCCAGCAAGCCAATCACGTTAGTAATGGCACGTGTGACTTGATACAAAATCTTTTTGCTTATTATATTTTGGCATATATCACTTTATAACTATTGCATATATATATATATATATATATATATATATATATATATATATATATATATATATATTGTAATGTCCTTGGATTTGTGCAATGGGAATCAGATCGTGATGAGATCACTATAATGAGATCAATTCACTTTTAAACATAGATCCTAAATAATCTCGATCATAGGTTACTCGAGAGGGACATCATGATAACCGAACAGACTGGTATGCTGTATACCCATCCATATAATGGATGCAGCTGGTCTCATAGCTGCTCATGTAGGGACACTAGGGATACAATATAGGTGCTCATTGGAGAATGAGTTCACCGATTGATTCGCTTACGGAATGCTGGATGGTTGATGATGCCTTATTGTCAGACAGCGATTCCGTAGCTCTAGTGGTATATCTGGTCCTTAGACTTGAGACACCAAGCATGTCCTGTATGAGTGCTCCACTCTTTGATACCAAACTTATAGGTTTGGTTGTCCCAAATCTAATACAGCTGGTCATTGGGAGTGGTAGTCGATCTTATGAGGGCTATTGAGTGTCGATAGAGGATCATCCACTCTCGGCATCATGAGAGAAATATCCCATGTGTTCTTGCTCAAACAAATCCGTAGCTAGGGTTATTCGGGTTGAGAGAGAAAGAGTTCTCCAGGAGAATCAGATTAGAGTTAGACTCGAGTAGAAATCATATGGGTCTGATAGCACCATCCTCGATATACGGTCTCTGGGATATTAGATGGATGAGGGACTATAGGTACACGGTAACTGAGGACAGACATGTCCAATGGATTAGATTCCCCTGTATCATCTGGGGACTACGGCGTAGTGGCCTAGTTTGCCCCTTCTTCGGGCGCAGGCATCACTGTATCAAGGACGTACATGATTTTCTCCGTTGTGAGAACAATTCTCAAGTTACGGAGCTAATCCGTATAATTTGGACCAGTGAGGTGGTTGACATCAAGTATGCCACGTAAGGGATTTGAAAGCGATATTTTCTGAAAATAAAGATGCAGCAGAAATAAATAACATACAGATTTTGCAAGAAATAAACTATCAAGATATGGACTTCTATCTTAATATGCTCCCACTATTTTACTAACGAGTCACGCGACACCCTCAGCACGTGAAACGGAAGTCTCCGACAGACTTCTAGTGGGGATCAGGATCCAATCAGCGTCTTAGTGTAACCTCGAGGGACTCGACCAATCACACTAAGCCTAAAAGGTAGGCAACTCTTGTCGATCACAACTCCTTGTGATTCCCATCCTGTTCGGCCTCCGAATCACCATGGCCTCGAGGGACTCGACCAACCATGATGCTCGGTTAAGTCAATACCTTCGTTACAAGATGAGTCTGATTTGATGATATACCCTCGAGGGACTCGACCAAGTATACCATGCCCTTAGGTCACCGGTGACATTTCTATGTCATAAGCAAGATAGCGAATCACGATATAGGTGAGTCTCGAGGGACTCGACCAACTCAACCTACACCGGGAATCGGTTCCTACTTATAACGATGGAAGGCCATGTGGGTTAATCTAATTGTCTCACGTTATCGACTTAATATTATCGAGAGATGTTTCTATGATTTGGTCTCCTAATATGACATGTCACACATATACATATTTAATATATATCTACATCGCATGTAAATATATATACATATCTAGTATGTGTATAAGCAATTACACCAAATGATCATAGACCACAACCTAATATGATTAGGCCCGAGCCAGTAGGCCTAATCACTCACATCAAGATCCATGTGTGCAACGGTGCATCTCCATGCCCTGTGATCGTCCATTTCATCCTTGTCGGTTCCGTCGACATCTTGATGCATCTTTATGCATCACGATCGTCCGTCTCGTGGGTCCCGCTATCACTCCACGCTCCCGCTGTGCCTCCTCATGTGATTACAACTTAATCATAGGCACGCAAGCCCGACAATAAACGAGAAATATAATGGAGGTTCGCAGACCTCAATAATAATAATCTCAGGTACACACATCACACGGTCCATGATCATCCGTCTACACATCATACATCACATGTATAATTAATCATTATCATGTAGGACTACTAGATAATAATAAAAAATAATAATCAACTAAACTTTTTAATTAATTAATATTTTCTGAAATCAGGGACATTATAGGGAATTTTTGAATTCATAGGGGTATTTTCGTAATTTGGACAAAAGACAGAAACTGAAATTTCTCAAATTCCGAGGGGAAAAACTATCTTTTGCCCAGAAAACCCTAATGCCCTTTCCCCTTCTCGCTACTGCTGCCGCTGCCACCCTACTGGCGGCGGCCTGTGCGGCGGGGCGAGGGCACTACCCTCGCCTGCAAGCGGCACGCCCGCTGGCGGCACTGCCGCTGCGGGTGGGCGCCCCCTTCGGGCGCCACCGCCTCCGCAGGCGGTGCTGTCCCACCAGGCGACCGCCCCTGTGGGGGGGTTTCGCCCGCGGGAGCAGCGGTAGTGGGCGCCACTGCCCTGCGGCGCCTCTGCCCATGGGCAGCCCGCCCCGTCGACAGCAAGCCTGCTGCAAGCAGGCCGTCGGCCGGCTGCAGCAGACGCAGCCCCTGTGCTGCCTACCTTCGGCTGCGTTCCATGCACGCAGATCGAGGGCAGCAACTGTTGTTGCCCTTCCTTATTTTTACGTCAACAATTTTGACGTCAAAATTCTTCCTAAACACAACACACGCAATTCAAAACCAATCATTCGCACGAGCAACCTGGCTCTGATACCGCTGTTAGGAAATCCTTGGGGGCGACATCATATGCGCAGTGGAAGAACAAGAAAAACAAAATCCCCAATTCCCAAAGAGATGTTCATCGTCTTGCGAAGATTGGTACGCAAAAATCCGCGAAACATGAAACTGTGTATAGAGTAGATTGAGGGTGAAGGAGGTCAAGCGTCCTCCTCTCTAGCGGAGATCTACACAGTAGGGTTGCGACGACGCTCCTCAAAACTCCATACCTACTCTGAGGTGGAGATGGAGAGGAGAATAGGAAAAGACAAACAAAAGCTCTCTAGCCCATGGGGCTCTAAATCCCTCCTATTTATAGAGGTCCCCTGTCAAACCCTAATGGGTCCTCCCCTTGTGGGTATTGGATCGGCATCCAATAAGACAAGGGCTCCGTCGGATATCTCATATCCGAACCTCTATTCATCACAATGCCTACCATATGTGTGTGACCCTCTAGGCCCAATATCGAGCTGGTCGTGAGTCATACCTGTCAGAACTCCTTCTAACTCAGTGAATTATTATCTCTGTAATAATTCACTCGACTCATCGACTACGGACGTACTAGGCCACTACGCCGTAGTCCCCAGACGATACAGGGGAATCCAATCCATTGGACCTGTTTGTCCTCAGTTACCGTGTACCTATAGTCCCTCATCCATCTAATATCCTAGAGACCGTATATTGAGCATGGTGTTGTCAGACCCATACAGTTTCTACTCGAGTCTCGCTCTAATCGGATTCTCCCAGAGAACTCTTTCTCCCTCAACCCGAATGACCCTGGCCAGGGATATGTCTGAGCAAGAACACATGGGATATTTCTCTCATGATGCCGAGAGTGGATGATCCTCTATCGACACTCAATAGCCCTCGTAAGGTCGACTACCACTCTCAATGACCAGCTGTACTAGATCTAGGACAGCCAAACCTATAAGTCTGGTATCAAAGAGTGGAGCACTCATACAGGGCATCCTTGGTGTCTCAAGTCTAAGGACCAGATACACCACTAGGACTACAGAATCGTTGTCTGACAATAAGGCATCATCAACCATCCAGCATTCCGTAAGCGGATCAATTAGTGAACTCATTCTCCAATGAGCACCTGTACTGTATCCCTAGTGTCCCTACACAAGCAGCTATGAGACCAACTGCATCCATCATATGGACGGGTATACAGCACACTAGTCTATCCGGTTATCACGATATCCCTCTCGAGTAACCTATGACCGAGATTATTTAGGATATGTGTTTAATGGTGAATCGATCTCACTATCGTGATCTCATCACGATCCGATTCCCATTGCACAAATCCAAGGACATCACAATATATGTATCCATTTATCCAATAGTTATAAAGTGATATATGCCAAAATATAATAAGCAAAAAGATTCTGTATTAAGTCACATGTGCCATCACTCACGTGATTGGCTTGCTGGGCACGTATGACTAGCATGGATCACCGCTAGGGAGGAGGACGCTTGACCTCCTTCACCCTCTCCTAAGGATCTACAAGGAAACAGGGATATACGATCTCCCTAGGTAACACAATCTCCGCTTAACTCGAAAAACCCGCTTACATCTGATGATGTTTTATGTATGATGAAAGGGTACTAGATCCCATGTTGAGTTATGGAGGAGGGCATTATATTCCTCATGTTGAATCTCAGATTTTGATGATGAAACTAATTGATTGTATTTAGATGTTTAACTGCATTTTGAGTGATGCAGGTCTACTTGATCAGGATTAGACAGTTGACACAGGAGGAATTGAAGTTGTGCTGGAGGAGATCACGTCAGGATATTGGACGGTAGAAGGCTTCAGACATCGGGCATCGGGCCAAGGAAAGCGAAATTGTGCCAAGGATATCGGGGTTGCGGAGTTCAACTACCGATTGGGCAACAAGCCGCAAGAGAGGATGATGCACTGAAGAATCGGACGAAGCGCCAACCAATGACGTGCCGGGCAAAAGAATGTCAATTCGCATTGTAATAATTGTCTAGATTGGAGTAGAGTTTTAGTTTGTATGTGTAGGAATAACTACGATAATGATAAAGACATAAAGCGAAACAAAGTGTCGGAATCAAGCACGAAGGATTTGTAGGGAGTTCGAGAGTTCGATGGAAGTCCGAAGGTTCATCGGGAATGCTATCGGAACTAGCCGAGAATAAGTAGGGAGCTTGCCGAAGGGTTTTTCGGAAGCTCATCAGAAAGTTCGTTGGAAGTTCGCGGAGCTCACCGAGAAAGATCAGAGCTTACTGAAGAAGCTCGTTGGAACTCGCCAAGATCAAATCGTGAAGTCTAGGAGCTTGCCGGGAGTCCGTAGAATGGTTTCTGAGAGTTTATCGGAAGACCGTCGAAAGTTCACCGGAAGCTCACCGGAAGAAGTCTTGACTTGCGGACTTTGTAATAGCTTAGGAAATGCCTTTAAATTCATAGTTAGCATGTTAATTAGGGTTAGGATTAGGTGTTAATCCTATAACCCAAGTAGGGGCCAATTGGGCTTGAGTTCGGACTGGTTTGGGCCAAGTTTGGAGCCCAACCAGTGAGCTAAAATAGTGTAGGCGGTGGCACCACCAGATTAGGCAGTGGCACTGCCCAGAACCCGAGAACTTAGCAGTGGCACCGCCCAGCACCCGAGAGGTCCGGCAGTGGCACCGCCAGCCTTAGAAACCCAAGAGAATTCAAAATTTGGAGCCCAAATTTGAATCCTCTTGGGGCCTATAAATACCCCTCAATTCTTAGCAGAAAACACAACTTTTGCAAAGCAATAGATTGAGATAAGAGCCTTAGCAAAGTCTTAGCAAGTCTTGTTTTAAATTTCTTGAGTGTTCACCTTCTTCTTTCTCTTTGAAAATTTGTAAGAGAGTGAACCACTTGTAAAAGGTTGTAAGAGAGGTATTTGTCCTTCCCCTTTAAAGTGATTTGCTAGTGGAAGTTAGGAGCCTCATCGAAGAAGGCTTCATAAGTGGATGTAGGTCGCATGACCAAACCACTATAAATCGGTTTGCATTTATCTTATTGTCATTTATACTATTGCAAACCATCTTCACTTTGATGCTCTACTTCTTTGTCTCCTTCTTACGTATGCCTTCAAGTTAAAATGCAATCAAAACGGTTTCAAATGAAACGTTGCTTTTATCGTACGAAGTTTTTGAAAGTGTTTAAATCATTGAAAGTTTATCGTACTTTACCGCTACACTAATTCACCCCCCCTCTTAGTGGCGCTCCGATCCTAACACCTCACACATGGCGGTACGCCAATGCGGAGATTTTTGGGCTTGAGTGAAGGTAGTGGGTTCAACGGTGGTGGATGAGGAATCCACGATAGCATGAAGATCAAGGACTTGACGCAGTTTGAAAATATCACTCTTAGAGCATGTGGTCATAGGATGGTTGGAGACTATGGGACCATGAGGCTGTGTTGTTGGAAGAAGTGGTTGAGAGTCATTGACATAAACTGGGTCAAGTGGAGGTACATTATGGTCACTTGGCCGAGAATGAGGTAAAGATAACGATTGTGATCCTGAACCAAGTACCCCAATAGTTGGAGAAGAGAAAAGTGGAGTAGGAATGAGCAATTGTTGAACCGGAGAAGTGGAATAGTATGGATTATGAGAGGAGGAACTGGACGATGTCATGGGAAGTTCGTCCGATTGGATCGAAGGTATATCCCAATGAGAAATGGTTAATAAGACGGTATGTATGGTAGGAGAGATACGATTGTGAAAAGGAAAAATAGACTCAACAAAAATAATGTGACGCGATATAAAAATTTTGTGTGTGGAGATTATAGCAGTGGAAAGAATTATGTTCATGTGAGTAACATATAAAAACGTAAGGATTAGATCATGATGTTAACTTGTGAGAGCCATAGGGATGCAACCATGGATAACATAGACAACCAAATACTCTGAGTTTACAAAGGTTTGGGGGTTTATGAAATAGTGAGTCAAAGGGGGATTAGTATTGTAGGACTGGCGTAGGTATTATATTAATAAGATAGACGATAGTTTGAAAGGCTACTGTTCAAAAGTTTGAAGGCATGGAAGCCTGATGGAGAAGTGTGAGCCTAGTTTCTACTATATGCCGATGTTTACATTCGGCCGAGCCAACAAGTTGAGGAGTATGCGAGGGAGACTTGAGATGTTGGATATCACAAGCTTAGAGATAGGATGCCAGGGCTTGATGTTCACCGCCACCATCAAAGTAAACCATTTTGATGGTAAACTGAAAGTGGTTTTCGACCAACTTTCGAAAAGTGGGAAAGACAGTCGAAATATCAGATTTATGGTAAAGAGGATATAACCATATGTACTTAGTGAAGCAATCTACAAAAATTACATAAAATCTGAATTTATCAAAAGATAGGATTGGGGTAGGGCCCCAAATATTTGTATAAATAATTTCAAATAGTTTAGAGATGGAAATGGAAGATGGGCCACGATGACTTTTATTACTAAGACCTGCATCACAATGCATTATAGAACTATGCGATTTAGAAATAGGAAGAGAGAAACTAGAAATTAATTTGTGCTGAATAAGAGACGAGGGATGACTAAGACGACGATGCCACATATCAACTGGAGCCACAATGGAAGAATGAACAATGTGTTGGGTTATTTGTGTAGCTGCCGGCCATTCATAAATGTTTCCTCTATTCAGGCCTTGGATCAAGGATGCCCTCGTGCTAAAGTTCTTAACAAGATAGGAATTAGAAACGAATTCAATTGAAGTATTGTTATTTTTATAAAATTAAGAAATAGAAATGAGGTTCTGTTTAATATTAGGGGCACATAAAACATCATCGAGTGTAAACGTAATAGTATCAGAAGTAAGCGTTGTGGAACCAGTATAAGTTATAGGAAAGTCGTTACCGTCACCGATGATGATGTCTTTATCGCCACCATAGGGATTATGAAGAGACAGATTCTGAAGATCAGAGGTGATGTAATGGGAGGCATCAAAGTTCACAATCCAGTTGGGCTAGCTAGTCGTCAGAGTAGTGAGGAGATTTACTTGAGGCCAGTGTGATAGAGCAAGAAGGCGGGGACGAGACTAACAAATTTTAGCGGAGTGTCCGATTTTATCACACAGCTAGCAAACGATCCGTCCTTGGTGGCTTGAAGGAGCAGGATGCCAAGGTGGACGAGTATTAGAGTTGCCACTTTGCAAGAAGTTAGGAGGATAAGGGGGGTATTGCATGGGACCCATAGGATCAAGAATACCTTTGGTGATGTTTGGAGGGTACCGAGTATTCTTCCTCTTAGACTTATAACTAACTTGAGCTATGATAGACGGTCTGGACAGTTTGTCTGCACGCTTCAAATATATCTCATAGTTAGTCAACTTGTCATAGAGTTCTTCAAAGGAGATTGGTGAGTCGCATGCCTGAATTACAACCGTCAACTCCTTGTAGTCATCTCCAAGACCATTTAGGGTATGGATGATGATCTCCTCGTCACATAAGGAATGATTTATTAAAGTCAAGTCATCGATGATAACTTTGATATTTTGTAGATAATTAGTGATAATACTTCTCTCTTGTTTGGTCACCATCAGCTTGGATAGAAGACTGAGCTTGTGAGTACATGAATGATTCACCAAAGTTGTTTGCAGTTTAGACTATGCATCGGCAGCAGTCACATATGCAGAAATCAATGGAGTGACGAATCCAGCAACTGAGGCTTGAATAGCTTGGAGGAGGAGACGATCTTGACGCAACCACAGTTTGTGAGCTGGATTAGGTTCTCCGGGGATATTGAGCATGGCTGGCAAACAACCGATGGAGCCGTCAATGTAACCTAGCAAATCATATCCAAATAAGAGATTAAAAAATTAAGTCCGTCAGGACTCATAGTTACCATCCCTTGATAACTTGAAAGGGATTAGTGTGGCTATATTGATAGAGATAAGCCCTGTAGGAGAAGAACTGTGAGTCTCTATAGAAATAGGAACTGAAATATCAGAAAAAAAATAACAAAAACATCCTATCCCACTCTTGTTTTCTTTTTTTTTACAGTAGTGCTTTACGGTAGATGGAGGAAGTGGGGGAGGAAACTGAGTGAGATGAGTAGCTGGAAGATGAAGGAAGTGGGGGAGGAAATGAGGGAGAAGAGTAGCTGCAGCTACAGCTGCAGATTGCTGCGGTTGCGGCTATGGCAGTGGCTGCAGCTGTGGATGCTTGCTGCGACTACAACTGCAGAAGCTGCTACAGCCGCTGAAGACTGCTGCAGCATGAAAGATTACTGCGGTAGCGAAAATTGTTGCTGCACCGAAGACTGTTGCTAAAGACTACAGCTGCTGCAGATCGTTGCTGCTTTTGGCAAGCTCTTGGACTTCTCGGATTTGTTCCCACAGAACCTCCGACGACCGTCCGGACTTCCGTCAAGCTCTCGAACTCCTAACAGATGATAGTCTTGACTCCGGCGCAACTACTGTTGTATGTCTTACTTTCATCGTAGTTAATCCTGCACACTTAAAACAAAACTTCGATCGAGATAATTAATCTTACGGCCTATTGCCCAATCGGCTAGTTGACTCCGCAACTCCAATATCCTTGGCACAATACCCGCTCTTCTTGGCCCAATGCTCGAGTCCACGGCCCGAAGCCTTCTGTCGATACGTCCACCGACCCGACGTCCAATCTTCTGACATGTTTCTCCGGCACAACATAATTTTTCCTGCTTTAATTGTCTCATCATGATCGAAGCATCCTGCATTACTTAAAACACATATTAAAACATAAACACATATCAAGTGGTTTCATCATCAAAATACGAGATTCAATAGATACATGCTTTTACCTTATTATCAAGCTTGGACCTCTCATCTTTAGGAATATGAATAAATGTTTTATACCCAAAACTCTTAAGTGATTATAAGATATATATATATTTTCATACTCTCTTTAGAACATCACCATTCTGAGGAATTGATGAAGAAATATTTATTAGATCAACTGTAATTCTCATAGCCTCCTCCCAAAATGACTTAAATAACTTGGTATAGAAAAGCATACACCTAATCCTTTCTTCAATGGTTCTGTTCATCCTTTCTACCACATCATTTTGCTGAGGAGTTTTAGGAACGATTTTCTCAAGCCTGATACTATGGAACTTGCAATAATTCTTAAATGAACCCCTATGCTTGCCACCATTATCTGCTCAAACACACTTTAGCTTTCTGTCGGTTTCTTTTTCAACACTGATATGAAACTCTTTGAAAACATATAATACCTAGTCTTTAGATTTCAAAGCAAAAGCCCAAACTTTTCTAGAATAGTCATCAATGAAAGTAACAAAATAAAAAGTACATCCAAGAGTTCTAGTTTGCATAGTATAGATATCAGTATGAATAAAATCAATAACATTTGATCTTCTAAATGATGAATATGTATGAAAGGTAAGTCTATTTGTTTTTTCAACTAAGCAATGATCATAAAATTTTAGATATGTAACTTGCAACTCTGGTAAGAACTATTTTCTAGCAAGAGTTTGAAGTCCCTTCTCGTTGATATGATTAAGCCTCTTGTGCCAAAGATCTATACTTTCACCCTTTTGAATTGTAATAATCTCTCCTTTGTGTAGCTTAGCTTACAGGAAATAAAAAAAATTTGAACTTCTATCCTCTCACCACAATTAAAGAACATTTAGTGAGTTTTCATTTGCTTTCACTAAAATAGTGTGTAAATCCCTCATCATCAAGTCTACCTATAGATATCAAGTTAAGATGAATATCTAAAATATGTCTAACATATTTGAGTATCAATTTGCTCTCAATACTGGTCTCCAAGTAAATATCTCTAATACTCACAATCTTAGATGTATCATTATTTCTCATTCTGAGATTACTAAAATCACCAACAGTGTAAGATATGAAGAAATCACTATGATAAGTAATATGAAATGAAACACTAGAGTCAATTACTCAATTACTATCTTGAGCTACAAGATTGGCACAACCGTCATCACAAACAATAATGATATCTCCTTCAGCAACAACTATATTGGTCTCTTTATCGTTTTTCTTCCATTCATTCTGTTCTTGCTTCCAAAACCTATACTCTTTCTTCATGTGACCTAGTTTGTTAAAGTAGAAACATTTGATATCTCTTCTAGACTTATCTTCTTCTATAACCATATGGATTTCTGTTATGACTTCTTCCACGTCTTTCTTGTTTTTCAGTAACAAATGCACCAAAAGAATATTCTCCCTGATCTTTCCTTGTGACATCTTCATTTAGCAAATTATATTTAACCATATCTATAGTTAGAGTCCCCTCTAGTATAGAGTTACAAATTATCACCACAAATGTTTTCTAACTTTCTAGTAAAGAGCTAAAAAGTAATAATCTTTGCATCTCATTATTTATATTCAATTTCATAGCAACCAGCTTATTTGTAAAACTTTGAAATATGCTTATTGGCTCAACAATATTACCGCCATCTTTATACTTCAAATTTACAAGCTTTACGATGAGAGAAATTCTATTTCCCACTATCTTTTTTGCAAAGAGGTTTTCTAACTTTTGCTAAATAACATCAGCTCTGGTTTCATTAGAAATATGCTCATGCAAATTTATATCCATTCATCTTCTAATATAGGTAATAGTTTTTCTATATTGAACCTCTCATTCCTCGTCTTTCGTATTAGAAGGTTTATCTTTAATTTTGATGGGCTTATACAAATCTTTACAATAGAGCAAATCTTGTATCATACACCTCCAAGTAGAATAATTTGATGAGTTCAATTTAATCATACTGTTTGACTCTTCCATTTCAATCACACAAGAAAAGAACTAGCACCAAACAACATATTATTGTGATATCATTTGTTGGAAAAAACTATTATAGTGAAATAATTATTTTTTCTCTCTGTATCAAAATGAATTCCTCATCAAAATATAAACTTATTATCAAAAGCAAATATTAACCAGAGCAGCTTAGACAGTAGAATAATAAATCAGTCATAAAGTGAGACACTGAAATTTTTACGCGGAAAACCCAATGCGAGAAAAATCACGGGACCGTAGTCCACTTCAGACTTCTACTATCACCAATAATGATAATAGGTTTACAATATATCTTCTCTAGAATAACTAGAAGATTATAATAACATCAAGAACATGGTTCAACATTAATATATCATCGTCGTCAATAGATTTTATGAAAAAAAAATTTAAATATCACAAAGTGGATATAATAGGAAATTATTTTAGGGAGGATAAACTATATAACTTATTGTAAGGATTCTTCGTAGTCAAATCGAACAAATTTCTAACAAAAACCCAAAAAATCTTAACTTTTTTTCTCCGTTTCTTTCTATGTTTCTTTCTCACGACGTCACTATTCACCGCAGGCAAGCAACTGTTCGCTGCACTCGCTGAGCATATCTCTATAATTTTTTTTAATAAATTAGATTTAGACTTAATTTTGGGCTCAACGAGTAAATATCTTATACAAGTCCACTTATAAGTTGAACCCACGACATTATGATATGGCAAGATGAAAGCATTCCAATGCTTGATATCACTTAGCTCGATCAGGATATGCTATTGGAATAAGTTGTTCAACGTTGAAAAGTGAGATGCTGAATGATGACGATGGAAGACCCACTCCGGATAAAGGGATGATGATTTCGTCAGGAGATTGGAAAATGTGGCGAAGCTCTCCACTGATGGAAGAATAGTATTAAATTAATTTTGATTAGCAAGAAACATATATAAAAATTATACTTAATTAGGCTACTATTCAGGGTAGTTAGATTAGAATTTTATTAGGTGAGAAGTGGGTGGGTTCATCTCTTAGTTCAACTTTTTCCTTTCTGGCGACTGGTAGTGGCTGCTTTTGACTCTTCCTCTAAAGATGTGCGGTGTCTGTTCATGGATGGATGGGATGGAGAACCGATAAAAAAAAATTATTGAGCTATTTTTCTCCACCCATCTATTTCCTCTCCTCGTCTCATCTTTGATTTTTATTTGTATATATCATTGAGCGGTTTGAGAGCCCTAACATCCTAGAGACATTTTAAAAAAAAAAATCCATAAAATCGCAAGGTTGCAAAAACAACGTGAGTGGGACGATATTTCAGTTGATTTATAATGTTAGATAAATTTATTATTATTATTATTATTATTATTATTATTATTATTATTATTAATTTAAACTAAAGATTTTGTATAAGAATATTCCTTTACAACATGCGAAACAAAGTTTAAGTGTCCAAAATAAGATCTCTAAATATAGAGGTAATCCTCCGTTAACGAGAGTTTTGCACTGTGTTCTTAGTAGAGTTGGTTTTCCCATCAGATTAGATACAGTGAATCTAATATCCGGCACAAACATCCATGGTTATATATCATGATATAGAGACATCATTTAGTCTGATCTTAGATGGCGATATTAGAATTTGATTTTAATCTATATATTATACTTAAATATGAAAATATTGAAGTTAAATTGATTTTTTTATTAGTATTAGTTTTAACTTAAATATTTCAAGTCAATGATTTATTATTTAGGCATCACATTATCCTTCAAACGAATACATTCTATTCAAGGTTTTTTATTTGCAAACTATAATACCTATATATATATATATATATATATATATCTTAAAAAAATTAAAATAGAAAAGAAAAACTATACGCATAACTTGTTTTCCCATCACAAATTTAGCTCAACCAAATCATACTGGAAGGTGCATTCCCGCCCGTTGTTGACCCCTACTCTTCTCCTGCTGCTACTATAGTCAACGTAGTGGTGGTGCCCAAGGAAGTGGGAGGATTGCACTACAATTCTTGCCTAATTTGTGCAATGTAGTTGATGGTTTATGAAAGTTCTCCATCCTTCATATTTCTGATCCACAAATATGAAACAACACCAATCCTGCTTAAAATATTATGCATCATGAAAATAAATAAATAAATAAATAAATAAATAAATAAATAAAATAATGGATCGCTTATCACACTAGTATGTACAACTTAAATCAATTGTAGACTGCCATGAGGCAGCTGCTATCCTTCTCCCCAAGGAAATTGGCCACGATGGCGCCCACATCATCAATGCTGACGCCGAGACACAATGGATTCTTGGGAACGCTGGCATTGCCGTTACTCTGATTCAGGACTCGGACATTAGGCCCGTCCCTGCACTTGCCCATGCACTTGCACCCAACAACAGCTCCTTCCACGCCAATCTTCCTACTCAATTCCTGCATCAGCTCCGGTCCACCGGATCTCCTGCACTTGCCTCCCATGCACACTTCGATCTTGTTCTTCGTGGGCTTCTCAACGGAGCAACCCAAGGATAAACCGGAGCCGTTGCTGGTGCTGCTGCATTCCTGTGCAGGCTTCGGTTCAATGTGATGCTCTACCGCTCCCGTCTCAGACTCCGGGGCTACAACAGCAATGGGTAGGTTCGCTGAATCGGGTTCTCGGACAGCTTGAGCTCTGAGGTTGCTCATCCGGACAACCTCGTGGCATTCGCCGTCGCTCGATTCGGAGGAAGAAGAGCTCAAGGAGGATTCATCCTTCTTCCTAGCGGCCTTCGCCGCGGCCTTGGCTTCCTTTCGCTTTCTCTTGGAATCCTTCTCTTGGGCTCTCAACCGTGTCAATTCTACCAGCAAAAGTTGTGCTGCCTCCTGATATCGAAATAACAACACAACATATTACAAGTCAAATTACATTAATACCCTTCAAACATGTACAAGTATTTTACGTATTTTATATTGTTCATGTTTTTTTAACTTAAGCGAATAGATATTAACATGATTATAATATATATATATATATATATATATCTAGAATTTCTAAATGGAGAAAGAGGGCGTGGGCGTGTCAATTAAAAACTTTGCAAACAATAAAGGGCAAAAAAAAAATTGAATTAATAAAACATTAAAAATAATAAATATGATGAATTACTAATGCATCTAACCAGGTTGGGTCAAATCAGAAATATAAGCACTATGCGTATCTTAATTCCCCGACTCAAAAAGGCAAGAGAAAGAGACAGGTAACACTCACCGCGATCATCTTCCCCTTGACATCTCCGGCGATCCCGTCGCCGTCGCCGGAGTCGGCGCCGATTCCCACCGTCCACAGATCGGCCAGACCCCTCGACAGCCCCTTCACCAACTTCGCCCTTTTCTTCTCCTCCTTCTCGCTCCTCCCCCCACCGCACCTTACCGGAGACGCGTAGTACTTGAGGTGTCCCACGTCGGAGAACACTCCTCTCCCTCCGCCGACGGCGACCCCGGCAGTTCGAACTGAAACCCTCGCCCTTCTCCCGAACCCCGCCGACGATGGGCCGGAGGGGGGCATGCTGCCGGAATCTCGAAGGGCCCGAAAGCCGGACACGGCCGGACTTCGCTGGAGAACACCGCCGGAGATCTCCATTGCTCGGTTTCGATTCGATTCGTGAGGAGAAGGGTTGCCTTAAAGATCGGTGGCGACTCGTCGCAGTGATATATAGCGAGATGCCTTCCACGTTTCGCCGTTCGATCAACTTAATCATGACGTGGCGTCGAGGTGGACCAATGGAGTCGGTTCGCGCCAAGGGGCTCGTGCCGGTCTCAGCAGGGCCACGACTGGGCGTCTGCCCGCGCGATCTCGCCACGCGAGTGCGGCCGATACCAACCGTTCGATTGGCCAGCTCTGGATTCGACGGTCTGGATCGGGTGCAGGTAAGCGACGCGTCATCTCCCGACGCTAATGCCCTTAGCCACATCAGACACCGACCGGCTAAGCCAACGTGGTTAATCGAAGAATTCAGGTTTCACACGAGGACAACTATGTCTTTCCATCACATACATGGATAGTGAAGGAAAACGATTTCCTCGAGAAAGGCATGGAAGGCGTGTCGAGCTGGCAATCGTATACGTGCAGGCATACGCTTCACATGTTGTGGATGTGGCGGCCCCAGATTGGAATTCTTTGGACACGATTCTTGACGATGGAGTCAGATTCAATTCATTACACGGTCGACAAGGCACACTGTTGCTGCCACATTTATCATGACTCATCTCGTCCGTGCATCGATCATGATAGTTTTGAATTCTTAATGAAAAAAAATTGTTTTATAAATAATTTAAAATATTTTTATCTTGTTTCTTAACAAACATATATATATATATATATATATATATATTTCTCCTATCTCCACTATAATATCATTTTCCCTTAACCTATAATGATTAATTACTAAACATCTAATCCCTTGATTGATAAATTAGTGTCAAACTTCATCAAAACAATGTGATAAATTAGATATCAATATTTGAGTAATTTCATATATGATACTGATGAAAGGCTTGACATTGGAGTTTCTTTAGGAAATTCCCTTCCTATATCTCTAGTAATTAGTCAAACAACTTAACTTTTTCTATTTGTCTTTGATTTCTGAATCTATATGATCTCATGAAGTTAGTCATTAGTTGGCCATTTAATGCTCGTAGGAAGCTTAGGACTTGGGAAATAAATGCCAGGAAGTTAGATTAATCTGCAATTGTGGGAATCGTAGTATCATCAATCAATCGAAGATGGATTTGACTTGTGTCAAGAGAGTCCCTTAAGATTTGTTTTTCTATTTTTGAGTTCGAGTCGAGATTGTGTTAAGAGAGTCCCTTAAGATAAGATTCTTTTGACTTCTATATAACACAAAAACTAAAGCTCATAATTGACGGATCAAATATCCGGTATGTGTAAAAGTTGATTCTTTTAACTTTTGAAATTAATCTCTATTACACATGCATAAATATCTTCTAATGTATATTTGTTTACACACACTTTCGTTGATTTGTCACATTGGTTTCAGACTTATTTTTGTCTTTTTGTAAGCGTCTATTCCTTGCATAATGATTCAATTCATCTAATCAAAGGACCTAATTTAACTGACTTGACGTGCGGTGCTTCCTTTATCGGTGTCATGAGACTACTTTCTATTTTTGAACCGTTCTCGCGTGATATGACTGACACATGGTCAAAAATGACGTGTCTTGGACTATTTATGTGTGCTGCAACGTGCGAGGTAGGTGATCATAGTTCAGTTGGTCATATATGATTCATAGACCACCGACTGTTCTATGGTTGACGTCAAATATTGTTTGTATTACTAACTCAGAACTCAATCACAACACTCAGTTATCCAACGTAAACATGACAAAGAAAAAAAAAAGAAAACAATTTATGGGCAATAATAATCTATAGCTTGTAGATAATCCACTAGAGGGAGGGAGATATTGTGTTGGATAATCTATATCATGTTAAACACGTGATCCTATTTTATTTATTCTCGTTCACTTTTGGGTTCTAAATGAGGTTGCGTTACGTGTTAAAAGTAAAATAAATCCATGATCCTATGTACTAAAATTCTTTCTTGTGGTGTAGTAGGTTTTGTTGATAAGACACTCCCTATTGCTTGACATTGACAATTGTTGGATCTCAAGTATTTATTTGAAAAATATATATATATTAAGAATAGAAATTACTCTTCGAGAGTGGATTGCAACTCATATATTAATCAAAGTCAAAGTGCACAATTCAGATAAAATTAAACAGATCAGTGTATCATATATATATATATATATATATATATATATATATATATATCTCATACATCGCACATATTCCCATCATAAAATCATCAAATCGCCATAAACACCATGGGATGAATCTACAGGTACTATGATCATCATCATCATGTCATTGCCATTGATGGGGATATAAAGAGGAATAACCTTTGTATATGAATAAATACTAGAAGACCATAATACTGTTGAATCTCGTATTTTGATGATGAAACTACTTGATATATGTTTATGATTTAATCTGCGTTTTGAGTGACGCAGGATGCTTCGATCAGGATGAGACAATTAAAGCAGGAAAATCATGTTGTGCCGAAGGAACATGTCAGAAGATTGGACGTCGGGCCGGTGGATCGGTCGACGTATCGATAGAAGGCTTCGGGCCATGGACTCGGGCATCGGGCCAAGAAGAGCGGGTATTGTGCCAAGGATATCGGAGTTGCGGAGTCAACTGGCCGATTGGGCAATAGGCTGCAGAAGAGGACGATGCGCCGAAGAATCGGACGAAGCGTCGAGGGACCAATGACATGTCGGACAACTTGGTTAATTGCTTAGGATTAATTGTCTCGATCGAAGTTTTGATTTGTTGTGCAGGATTAACTACGATGAGAGTAAGACAAGCAGCAGGTGTTGCGCCGGAGTCAAGATCATGATCACGTTGGGAGTTCGAGAGTTCGACGGAAGTTCGGACGGTCGTCGGAGGTTCAGCGAGAACAGATCTGAGAAGTCCAGAAGCTTGCCAAGCGAAGCTCGTCGGAACTCGCCAAGTGGATCGTCGCAAAGTCCAGGAGTATGCCGGATGTCCGCAGAAGGATCACCGAGGGTTTATCGGATGATCGACGGAAGTTGGCCGGAAACTCGCCGGAAGAAGCGATTGACGCATCGGAGCAAAGCTGCAGAAGTTGTCTTAGAGTTAATCGTAGTTAGCATGATGATTAAGCTTGAAAATGGGAGGTGATCCCATTAGCTTAATCTTGGGGCAATTGGGCCCCTGAAAAGATTCAAATTGGGCCGAATGGAGCGAACCATTCGGACCATGATTGCACCAGGAGGTGCAACCGACCCAGCCAGGAGGTGCAACCGCCAGGGCTGCGAGGCTGGGAGGTGCAACCGCCCCAGCCAAGAGGTGCAACCGCCCAGAGCTCAGTCTACGAGCTAGACTGGGCGGTGCAACCTCCTCTGTCAAGAGGTAGCACCGCCAGAGCTCAAGTTTCGAGCTCTGCCAGGCGGTGCAACCACCGAGCTCAGTCTTCGAGCTCTGGCAGAGAGGTGCATCAGCCTGAGCTCAGTCTCGAGCTCTGCCAGGTGATGCAACCACCGAGCTCAGTCTTCGAGCTCTGGCAGAGATGTGCATCAGCCTGAGCTCAGTTTCGAGCTCTGCCAGGTGATGCAACCACTGAGCTCAGACTTCGAGCTCTGCCAGGCGGTGCAACCACCGAGCTCAGTCTTCGAGCTCTGCCAGGTGATGCAACCATCGAGCTCAGTCTTCGAGCTCTGGCAGAGAGGAGCAATCGCCTGAGCTCAGTCTTCGAGCTCTGCCAGGCGGTGCCACCTCTCCAGTCAAGAGGTGCAACCGCCTGATCCCAGAATTCTGGGATTTGATCGATTTGATCGTTTTGAGCTCCAAATTTGAACTGGGTTGGGGCCTATAAATACCCCACCCATTCAGCACTGAAAAGATACAGATCCACACCGAATTCTTGATCTTTTCAGTGATTCTAAGAGCTCAAATTTGTGTAAAGTCCTAAAGTTCTCCTCCTTCTGTTCTTCAAGTCTTAAGTTGTAAAGAGAGGAGAGAAAGGATCTGTAAAGGTTGTCTCCTGAGCCTGTCAAAAGGAGAGAAACTGTAAAAGGGCAGTTAGCCTTCGCCCATTGAAGGAAGGTAGCTAGTTGACGTCGGTGACCTCGTCGGAGGAGGAAGCCAAAAGTGGAGTAGGTCAAGACTGACCGAACCACTCTAAATCTCTGGTTTGCTTTTACCTTGAGCACTTTATCATTACTGCAAACCTCCTACATTACTACTGCCCTCTGCGCCTTCACGAACAAGTTTCTAAGCTCTGATCTTTCAGAATCTGCATTCAAACGTAAATCGTGTTTTCGTACGATCTTCACACTGCAGTTTTCGCTTACATTCGGATTCCATTTATAACTGCAAATTGCTTTCTACGTAAAACGCTTTTCAAGGTTCAAAACTGCTTTTAGACGCAAAACTACATTTAGACGTAAAACTGCGTTTAGACGCAAAACTGCGTTTAGACGCAAAACTGCGTTTAGACGTAAAACTGCGTTTAGACGTAAAACTGCGTTTGGACGTAAAACTGCATTTGGACGTAAAACTGCGTTTGAACGTAAAACTGAGTTTAGACGCAAACTGCGCTTAGACGCAAACTGTGCTTAGACGCAAACTGTGTTTAGACGCAAACTGCGCTTAGACGCAAAACTGCGCTTAGACGCAAACTGCACTGTGATTCTGCTTTTATATCGAAATCGATTTTTATCGGACGAACGCAGCTTTCGGTTTTTAAATCGCTGTAAGATTTCCGCTGCACTAATTCACCCCCCCCCTCTTAGTGCTCTCGATCCTAACAAATACGCAGCGGAATAAAATGGAAACACAATCAAACAAAACACCAAGATATACGTGGAAAACCCCTTCAATGTGAACGGTAAAAATCACGGGGCAAACTAGAGATAATCCACTATGAGAATAATGAATATACAAATCTCAATCTCTTGCCCAAAACCCTAGCAACAACCACAAGAGAATAACTGGGATATAAGGATTACGTCACTGCCCACAATATCTAAAACCTCCCCAAGTAATCACAGCAAGAGTCTACTGTAGATTTGATTTAACCTGAGATGAGAACACTGCTAGATGATTGAGAACAGTCTCTCTGCGTTGTCCTTGTCTTCTTCCCTTTCTTTCTCTTGTTTTTCTGCCTTGTTCCTCTCTTTGTTGCTACGAGGATGTCAACGTTGCTGCCTTTTTCTGCCTCTTTTCTCTTTCTAAAACGCAGCCCCCACACCCCCCTTATATTGATCTAGGGTTAGGTCAAAGGGGTGTGGGTTGTGGGCTGATAAAGCCCACCATGGGTTGAACCCACTTTGGGCTGCTAGCCCAACAACCTCCCCCTTCAGCCCATAAGGGAGGCTATCCCATGACTCCTCAATGTGAAGCCATGCCGACCAACTGTCGGCATATCTCCTGTCTTTCTTTTGGTAAGGTCTTCGTCAATATATCTGCTCCGTTATCATCTGTATGAATTTTCTAAAGCTGCAACTGCTTCTCTTCAAATACATTTCGAATCCAATGGTATCTGACATCTATATGCTTTGACTTGGAATGAAACATTGGGTTCTTACACAAATGGATGGCACTCTGGCTGTCACAATGCACCACATAATTTTTCTGTTTCAGCCCCAATTCTTGTAAGAATTATTTTATCCATAACATTTCTTTGCATACCTCTGTAGCAACAATATATTATGCTTCTGTGGTGGAGAGAGCAATACACCTTTGTAACTTGGATTGTCATGACACAGCTCCCCCTGCAAAAGTAAGTACATAACCTGAAGTGGACTTCCTCGTATCTATATCTCTTGCCATATCTGCATCTGTGTAACCTGTCAACATAGGTGGTCCACCTCCAAAACTTAAACAAACCTTAGAGCTCTCTCTGAGATATCTAAAAATCCACTTCACTGCTGCCTAGTGCTCTTTGCCTGGATTTTCAAGAAATCTGCTAGTAACACCCACTACATATGCGATGTCTGGCCTCGTACATACCATTGCATACATTAAACTTCCAACTGCTGAAGCATAAGGAACATTTTGCATTTTCTCCTTCTCCTCATCACTTGACGGACTCTGTTCTGAGCACAACTTGAAGTGACCTGCAAGAGGAGAACCAACTGGTTTTGCATTGCTCATACTGAATCTTTCCAATACCTTCTCGATGTATTTCTTCTGTGACAACCAAATCTTCTTGTTTTTCCTGTCACGAGAAATCTACATGCCTAGTATTTGCTTTGCTGGCCCCATGTTCTTCATTGCAAAAGACTCACTTAGTTCCTTCTTCAACTTGTCAATTTTAGACATATCTTTCCTAAGAATAAGCATGTCATCAACATAAAGTAAGAGAATAATAAAACCCTCACCAAACCATTTGATGTACACACAATGATCTGAAGCCGTTCTTTTGTATCCATTTTCTGTCATAAATGAATCAAACTTTCTGTACCATTGTCTTGGAGCTTGCTTTAGCCCATACAAGCTCTTCTTCAACTTGTAGACAAAATTATCTTTACCTTTGACTTTAAAGCCTTCTGGTTGCTCCATATAAATTTCCTCCTCCAAATCACCATGAAGGAAAGCTGTCTTCACATCTAACTGCTCAACCTCCAAGTCCTGGCTAGCAGCAATACCAAGAGCAACACGAATAGAAGACATTTTAACAATAGGAGAAAATATCTCTTCAAAGTTAATACTTTTCTTTTGGCCAAAGCCTTTCACAACTAATCTAGCTTTGTACTTTGGTTGAGAACAATATTTTTGAGTCTTCAACCTAAAAACCCACTTGTTCTTCAAGGCCTTCATTCCATTTGGTAGTAGCACCAAATCATAAGTGTGGTTCTTCTGAAGAGCATCCATCTCTTCCTGAATAGCAACTAACCACTTCTCTTTCTGCTCACTCTCAACTGCTTCCTGGTAACTCTCTAGTTCACCTGCATCAGTAAGCATCACATACTCATCTGTAGAGTATCTTCTGGAAGGTTGACGTTGTCTAGAAGATCTTCTCAACTGAGGTTCTGTGGGAACTTGCTCTCCTACTTCTTCTTGCTCAACATGTCCTCCAGGTAAATCAACATCAGGCTCTACACTATTTTCCTGCACATCTCCCCCATCACCCTGATATACTAGAGGAATAATTGGGTCACAATCTGCTAATCCTTCTACAGAAGTCTTGGCTGGTGCCTTCTTCTTCAAATCCTCAAAGGTTTGATTCTCAAAGAAGACTACATCTCTGCTCCTGAACACCTTCTGCTTTTCTGGATCCCAAAGCCTGTAACCAAACTGATCATGTGAGTAACCAAGAAAAATACATTCTTTAGACTTACCATCCAACTTGGACCTCTCATTATCTGGAACATGTTCAAATGCACGACAACCAAACACTCTCAAATGCCTGTAGGAAACATCTTCCCCTAACCATACATGCTCTGCAACATCACCATCTAGGGCTATACATGGTGATAAGTTGATCACATCAACTGCAGTCCTCAAAGCCTCATCCCAAAACCTTTTGGGTAGCTTGGCCTGTGAAAGCATACATATGATCTTTTCCATGATGGTACGGTTCATCCTCTCTGCAATTGCATTATGCTGAGGTGTATCAGGAACTGTCATCTCATGTTGGATCCCATGTGACCTGCAATAGTCATTAAACAATCCCGTATACTCACCACCATTATCTGATCTTATGCATTTCAATTTCCTTTCTGTCTCCCTTTCAACCTTGGTAGGAAACTCTTTGAAGACATTAATAACCTGATCTTTGGTCTTCAAAGCATAAGCCAAACTTTCCTGGAAAAATCATCTATAAAAGTGACAAAATAAAGTGCACCACTTATACCAAGAACATCAACAGATCCACCAGGAGTTTTTGTCCTCAAAGGACCACATACATCTGTATAAACACGGTCTAAGGCATGCATTTTTCTAGACAAAGCAGCACTAGCAAATGAAACTCTATGTTGTTTACCAGCCAAACAATCAATACAAGGGTTCAGATGTATACCTTTGAGATCTGGCAATACCTCTCTCTTGGAAAGAGCTTGCAGCCCCTTCTCGCTCATGTGTCCCAATCGCCTATGCCACAACTCAATACTGAAGTCTTTCTCTGTAGCATTTAACTGCTCACCATAAGCTTTAGCTTGCAACCTGTACAAAGTATGACATTTCTTTCCACTAGCTATAATAAGAGAACACCCTTACTGAGCTTTCATTGCCCTTTGTGAAATTTGCTTTCATACTCTTCATCATCTAGTCTTCCAACTGAAATTAAATTCAGCCTCAAGTCAACCACATACCTCACATCCTTAAGTACCAACTTGCAGCCAAGGTTGGTCTTTAAATGGATATCACCCATGCCAATGATGTCTGCTGTGCCATAGTTGCCCATCTTGACAACACCAAAGTTTCCAGACCTGTATGTAGCAAAAAACTCCCTCCATGGTGTAGTATGATAAGAAGCACCTGTGTCAATCACCCACTCAAGATCTTGACACACACAAGAAAAAATATCATCAGAAGGAGACAAAATCAAATAATCACAACCCTGTACTATAGCTGTAGTATTATCCTTTGACTCTGTAGACTCCACTTCTTTTCCCTTTTTCTTGTTCTTCTTAGGTTGCTTACATTGGTTCTTGTAATGTCCTTTCTCACCACAATTATAGCAAACAATATCTTTTCTTGATCTTGACTTGCTCCTACCCATACGTGAACTGCTTCTAGACTTTGACCTTCCTCTGTTCTCTAAGATAAGTGCCTGTGAATCATTTTGAGATGTTGCCAAACTCTTTCTTCTTAACTCCTCATTCAATAAACTGCTTGTTACTTGACTCATAGTGACAATACTATCTGGCACAGAATTACTAAGGGAAACCACTAGTGTCTCCCAACTTTCTGGTAATGAACTAAGAAGTAACAATGCCTACAACTCATCATCAAGAGACATTTTCATAAAGAATAACTGGTTAATAATACTCTGCATTTCATTCAAATGCTCAGCAATAGAAGCACCTTCTCTATATTTTAGGTTCACAAGTTTTCTGATCAAAAAAGCTTTGTTGCCAGCTGTTTTTCTTTCATAGAGGCTTTCCAATTTTTTCCAAAGAGAATATACAGAAATTTCAGTAGAAATATAGTGAAAGACACTATCATCAAGCCACTGTCTAATAAACCCAATTATTTTTCGATCTAACCTCTTCCACTCATCATCTGTCATAGTTGTAGGTTTTGCACTATACCCCTGCAAAGGTCCATACAAATCTTTGCAATACAAGAGATCTTCCATTCTTGGTTTCCATATCATCCAATTATTTCCATTCAAACTAATCATGCGAGAAACATTACTGGCCTCCATGTTCAAATACAAAAATTAAATCACCAAAACCCTGCTCTAATACTAGTTGATGGGGATATACAAAGGAATAACCTTTGTATATGAACAAATACTAGAAGACCATAATACGCAGCGGAATAAAATGGAAACACAATCAAACAAAACACCAAGATATACGTGAAAAACCCCTTCAATGTGAAGGGTAAAAACCACGGGGCAAACTAGAGATAATCCACTATGAGAATAATGAATATACAAATCTCAATCTCTTGCCCAAAACCCTAGCAACAACTACAAGAGAATAACTGGGATATAAGGATTACGTCACTGCCCACAATATCTAAAACCTCCCCAAGTAATCATAGCAAGAGTCTACTATAGATTTGATCTAACCTGAGATGAGAACACTACTAGATGATTGAGAACAGTCTCTCTGCGTTATCCTTGTCTTCTTCCCTTTCTTTCTCTTGTTTTTCTGCCTTGTTCCTCTCTTTGTTGCTACGAGGATGTCAACGTTACTGCCCACATTGCTGCCTTTTTCTGCCTTAAAACGTAGCCCCCACACCCCCTTTATATTGATCTAGGGTTAGGTCAAAGGGGTGTGGGTTGTGGGCTGATAAAGCCCACCATGGGCTGAATCCACTTTGGGCTGCCAGCCCAACAACCACCGTATAATTACTTAGAAATTTAAGTCAAATAATTAAACAAAAGTATACTTAGAAAATTCTTTCATGGGGTTGGATTGTAAGTCATTTATAAACAATAGCTTAGTCTACACTCGATAAGGGACTTGCTATATTGAGATTTTTTTTTTTTCGTTTTGGAGAAAGGTTGAAATAATACATATATTAACCAAAACATGGTTTGCAACTTAACTAAGTCCATTAGCCAATAGTGAACTTTGCTCTTCACATAAACATTTACTTGAATAGACTACACAAATAAATAATTAAATAAACTGCATAAAGAATGTATAATATATGAATAAAGCTTCTTGTGAGAGTTTTTTAGAACCGTTTGATGAGACTAATTAGTTAATTAAGTCCTTTAAACAAGAGTCAACTTTCCTTTTCTGAATTAACTATATGAATAAATAATTAAATTATATATATATAAGAATATCATCCCATATGAGAATTCTCATATCTAAAGAAGTTTTATGTTTTTGTAAGTTTTTGAAAACCATTCGAATAATTCGCATCTCATTATAATTATAATTCACTTTATTCTTTTGCCCTACGTCGTGAATTGTTGCTTAAAATCATCATGACAATAACAACCAAAAAAAAAAAGGAAAAGAAAGTCAACATCGAAGATAATTTTAGACGTTAATTAAATAGAATGTTAAATAAATGACCACCCTATTTCTGACGCTCAATTATTCGGTCTTTTGACATTGACAACTAAGTAAATAAAATAAAAAGTGCTTCATTCTTGGATCTTTAGAAAGTAAAAAAAAAAATGTAACAATTAAGATTAAGGTAATATACAACGCTTAAGCAAAAATCTTAAACTGATAATTTAGATAAATCATAGAACTGTTAATATTTTTCTTTTTGATTTTATCATAGTCTTAAATATCGGACATCAGCGATTCAGATCAAGCTGTAGTGTTTCATCTCAAAAATCTTTAATAAAATTTTAAAATATATAGAAAGTGATTTTCTTTCCATTAAAAACTTTTTGCATGTTCCCATTCTTAGTGAGTTTCATGACTAGTTCAGCTGGTTGAACTCTGAATTGTTGAACTCTAAATTCACGTCTTTGGTTTATTTATTTGAAATTATGAATTCTATAATCAGAAATTTTGGCTAAGGGCCTTTCATGAAAGTGGTGTGCTAGTTTTATCGACACTGATTTTACATTAGGGAAGCTCAATTATTAGCTTATTATTGCTGGAATCGAAATAATATGTCTCTTTAATTCATGAAAAGCATCGCAAGGAGTAAAAACAAGACAATTTGTCACATAAATTCACTAATCACGTATTGTTAGGGAAAGCGATCAAACGATATATAATTCACTGCTAAGGGACAGCCGTTTCCATTGAAATTAATGTTCTAAACTTCTAACGTTTCCATCTGAAAACAAAATGTTTTCCTACTGTGATGAGAAGTATTTATTCTAAAAGTGTTATCCATCAAATTCTATCATTAAATCTGTCAGCTTTGTTATGTTGATTTTGGTTGAATGCAGTACTTACTGGTTTAAGTCCCATTTTGACTCTATTCAAATCACATACTAGAAAAGTATGAGATCAGGTACAAACATATTAATTTTGCTGTAATTTTGTTTAATTATCGGTGACATCTTAATGTACCTGATCCATTTTATGTTCTGAAAAATGTTAATGGAAGTGGTTCTTCGTGTGCTGCATAAATCTCGGAGGTGTACAACGTATCCATCTCATGACTTGGCGAGCATGCATGTAACCAAGGGTGGACGTGTTTTAATCCTTTTGATCATACGTGCATACATCTTCCGTGCCAGCTCCTTTGGACTCGGGGGTCAGCTCCCTGAGACCACAGACAGCTTTTTTTGTCTGGATGATCCCTCGCTTCCGGAGGACACGAGCAGCTTGTGGGGATGACGCCGAGGCCCCCTGCGGAAGCTACGATTTCGGCTTCGGCTTGGTTGCCCGAAGAGCTGGTGCGAAGGGTTCTGGTGGGGGCACCATGGGCGCGGCGAGAGATTGGTGAACCGACGCCTCGAACGAGGAGGCATCACCTTGCCTTTTTCTTGAGATCCATGAGGTTCATCGCTGCATATGAGTAACTCGAAGTTAGAAGCCCGCCCACCGAGTCAAGAGAAAAGCACCTCGAGAAGCAATACATACCCCGAGGAGCGAGACTAAACTGGCCACAATTAACCCTTCTTCATCCATTGGCTTGATATTAGAGAAATATAAAAGGATTTCTCCTGGCCAAAGCATCGTACTTATCTCCTCCTCTGTCGGTGAAAGTGTGCAATGATCAAACCGATGCCTCAGTCTAGATTGATGCTGATGAAAAAGTATTGTCCCTTCCAACTCTAATTGAAGGTCATGACATCCCTCATTATGAATCCCTCCCGAGTCACAAGAAAGAATCCACTGACCCTCTTGTAAACTCAGAAAATAAGGGTGGAACAAGTTTAGAGTTGAGTTTGTGTCGACCCCTCGGAAGGCAATTGGATAGATACCATTTGAGAAGGAGAAATTCTCCACCATTGAAGGCACTATGAGACAAAGGGATGGACGAAGAACTTAAATAACTTTTAGTGCATCGATATATAAGAAAAGGTACCTAGATATCGGGTCAAATGATCATTGCCCAACCCGAGGAATAGAGAACCTAAGGCACAATCACTCCATGAGCTCGAGAGTCATAATTAAGCATCGATCATAGGAGCCTTTTATGATCTAAAGGTCCTTGATGACCTTCGGGTCAATCAGAACCATCCCTTATGAGGAGAAAAATCGAGCCCCCCTCTCTTGCCCTCGGGCTATTCAAAAGTAGGATACTGGGCCTCTTAGCCATCGATTGGTTAAGAGACTAGGACTCAGATGAACTAGAAGAGAACATCCCCTTGACCTATTGAGATAAAGGAAAATGAATGCTTCAGAAGTCCGAGATGAGAGGTGGAGGGCAGAAAGGCAAGAGGATTAATGCAAGATGGTGTTGAATATCAGATTTTGATGATAAAATCAATTGATGAAGTTATGAATTAATATGCATTTAAGATAAGTGATGCAGGAAAAACTTTGAACGTAGACTTGAATCATAAAAGCAGAATCTAATGTTAGGTTGGAGAGCATCATCATGTCAGATGATTGGTCGACGTGCCGGAGGACAGACTTAGTGCCATGAGTTCGAGTATCGAGCCAGAAGAATCAGGTATTACGCTAAGATGATCGGATGTTGCGAGAAGTTAATAGGCCAGAAGAATCAAGTATTGTGCCAAGATGATTGGGTGTTGCGGAAAGTTAATATGCCGATTGGGCAATACATCGAATGAGAGGATGATGTACCAAAGGATTGGACGAAGTACCAGATGTACCAATTGTTAAGACCAAGTCAGCACTAAGAGAGGGGGGGAGGGAAGGGGGTGGGGGTTTGAATTAGTGCTTTCGTAAAAGGTACGTCAATTTAAAAATCTCGTTCGGTAAAATTATATCGAAAAGACATTTAAACTTAAAATATTTGCAAGAGTAGTAATAAGCAAGTAAATTAGTTACAAAATAAGTAAACAAGTAGAGAAAGGGAGACACACTAATTTTATAGTGGTTTGATCATCGTGACCTACATATACTCCCAATTCCTCTTCACTCGATGCCACTGGCTTCTACTACCGATCTTCTTTTTAATAGGTGAAGATCAACTACCCTTACAACTTTTTTCTAATTTTCACAGGTTTAGGAGTTAACCTTTACAATCTACTCACCCCTCTTTTAAACTAAAACCAAAACTTAGAGCTAGAGGAGAATTCTCAAGGATTTATTATAGAGTTTTCATACTATTTTTGTTTTAATTCTTGTCTAAACCAAGCAGGGATGAGTGAGGTATATATAGGTCCTAAATGGATTTAAATTTGGAGTCAAAATGGTCTCATCCTGATTTTTCATGATATTAGCAGTACCATCGATTGTTAATCTAACATTGGGCAGTACCATCGCCTAATTTGATGGTATTGCCCTTCTTGTACCATAGCAAGATTTTTCTCATTTGTTTTAATACTTAAGAAAAATGGCTTTTACTAGCAATCAAGAGGATCTTTGTATCACTTGTCCTCCTATATTCAATGGGATGGACTACATGTATTGGAAAACTTGAATGAGAATTTTTTTGCTTTCTATGGATTTTAATTTATGGAATATCATTGAAAATAATTTTCAAAAGTCTTCTAAACTAATGAATGAATGGAATGATTTGGAGAAGAAGACTTTTTCTTTGAATACTAAAGCGATGATCGCTTTATTTTATACTTTGGACAAAAATGAATTTAATCGTGTTTCTATATGTGAAACTATACATGATATTTGACACACTCAAAATCATGAAACCAAGCGAATATTCTAAAATATTCTAAAATTAATTTTTTAATTTTAGAATTAAATATTCTAAAATATTCTAAAATTAAATATTTTAAAATTAATTTTTTAAATTAATTTAATATTCTAAAACCACGAATAGAGTTAAATATTCTAAAATTAATTTTTTAATGTATAGTCTTGAACTGTTTCGAATGGAACCAAGCGAAACCATTGGAGACATATACACCTAGTTTACGAATGTTATTAATGGTTTAAAAGTACTTGGTAAAAATTTTTCTAACTTTAAATTTATAAATAAAATAGTAAGATATATTCCAAAAAGTTGGGATCCGAAAGTAACTACAATACAAGAGGCACAGGACTTAAATAATTTTTCAATAGAAGACTCATCGGTTCATTGATGACATATGAAATGACATATTTGGCACATGACGAACATGAGGACAATCTTCTAAAAAATAGGAAGGTTATTGCATTTAGAATTAAAGAAGACGACTCGAGCAAAAGCTCAAGTGAATGTGGCATAGAACTCCTTATAAAAAAAATAAAAAAAGTTCATGAAAAAAAACAAGACTAAATTAAAACAAGAATATAAAAATAAACTAAAAAATGACACAACTACTTGCTATGAATGCAAGAAGTTGGGGCACTCGAGTGTACAAAACTAAAGAAGAAGTTACTAAAGAAAAAAAAAGTATTCATGGTGACATAGGACAAATCGAATACATCCGAAAATGAGGCGACAAACTATGTCTTAATAGCTCTCAACGATGAGATAAGTGACTCAAACGAATTAATTACCTTACGATGAATTATTTAATGCTTTTCATGAATTGTTTGATAAATATAAATTAGTTAGTAAAAAATATATACTTCTCTTTCTAATGAATTTGAAAACTTGAAAAATGAGTCTGATAAATGCTTGTTAACACCTTGTACTAAATGTGAAGAATTAGATTCATATAAAAAGAAAATTTTGCTATTACAACAAATATTAAAAAAAATTAAAATTAATAGTAAATATTTAAATATATTTCTTGCTAATAAGGGTCATATACATAGAAAAGTAGGCATCAGTTTTATGAGTAGCAACACTCAACAAAAATCAACTTTATTTGTTAAAGGATCCACATTGCATGTTACCTCTGAGGTTAAGTATAATTTTTACGATAAATATGGTCATTTCACATATAAATGTCAATTCAAAAAGTATGACTCACATAAATTGGTTTGGGTTCCTAAAGGAACCATGAATGACTTAATGTCAAAAAGCTAAGAATGAGAGGGATCCAAAGCTAAATGGGTACCTAAAACAAACACACCCTTCTTGTAGACATCTCTAAAATCGAAAGCTAAGAGCAAAAATAATATTTTGATAGTGGATACTCAAGGCTTATGACCGGAGATCCAACACACTTTTTAAAGCTCACTAACTGAAATAAGAAAGAAAAGATCATTATAATTAGAATTATTAACAAATCTTTTGATTGAAGATGTTTAATTTTTTAATGTGTTATACTATTGATCTTTGTCATGATGAAATTTATTTTTTCGATTTTAAATGAGGATGCATGTTTTTATTTGACATAAAAAACAAAGGTATGCTTGTGTGAAATCAATTGCTTAAATTACAACAAAAAAGGGGAGAATGCATTATTTTTGAAAATATCTCTAAAGCATTTCGTTTTTCAATAAGTGATTCTTAGTGATGAATCTATTTTATGAATATCTTGAACTAAGAAAGTGGCTTTGATGATTTGACAAATTAAATTTGAATGAGTTTTATCCTAATCGTGGACTTGATACTTTTATGAATCAAGATGTTTGATCTCCCAAGATTTCTTTTCGTTATTTACTAAAAAGAAGACTTGTCAAAATGAATCATGTCTTTTGGTATTCATGACTTGATTTTTCATGATCTTTTATATTAATATTTTTTATGTTATGATTTTCATATGACTCATTTATATTTATGTTTGTATATCTTATGTTATGATTTGAACATTGATGTAAAAGAAAAAATATATCATTGTATTTTTTCCTTCTTTTTTATGACAAAAGGGGGAGAGAAAAATTCACATGAGAAGTAAAGAATTGCTAGCTTGCATATCTCAAAAGTGAAGTAAGAATTTCTAGCTTACATATCTCAAGAGAAGCAAAAATTACTAAACTTGCACATCTCTAAAACTTGCTAGCTTGCATGTTCTAAAGTGATGTAAAACTTACATATTTCAAAAACCTTGATAGTTGCACTTTTCTCCTTTTCGTTGATGATAAAGGGAAAGAAGTTATGATGATTTGAAATTTGAATCATACATGGTATACTTTGATGTTTTAAAATTATGATTAAGTATGTAATACTCATGATTTTATTATAATGATATATATGATATTATTGCATATGATGTGATTCATGATTAAAATCATTTTAACTTGGATTAGAAGGTTATCATTTATTTGAATGATGCTTCATTTCAATATGGCATATTGATAGGGGGAGTTTAGTTTAAACGTCGTCATCACTTGGTTATCATCATAAAAAAAGGGAGAGGTTATTGAATCTCGGATTTTGATGATGAAATCAATGGATGAAGTTATGAACTAATATGCATTTAAGATAAGTGATGCAGGAAAAACTTTGATCATAGACTTGAATCATGGAAGCAGAATCTAACGTTGGGCTAGAGAGCATCATGTTAGATGATTGGTCAATGTGCTTAAGGATAGACTTTGTGTTATGAGTTTGATCATCGGGCCAAAAGAATCATGCATTGCGCCAAGATAATCGGGTGTTGCGAGAAGTTAATATGTCGATTAGGCAATGCGTCGAATAAGAGAACGATGTTCCGAAGGATCGGACGAAGTACCGAATGTACCAATGACATATTGGGCAACGTAGGCTTCATGATTATAATTAAGTATTGGTCGAAGTTTAGAGTCTAATTGAGTCAGTTTTGGGGTATAACAATGTCAATTCAATTAGGGGTCCATTAGGCATGAGTTGGAGCTATTTTGGGCTAAGTAGAAGGCTCATTCAGTGACCCTTAGTTAGCCTAGACGGTGGCACCGCTTAAGGCTCGACCTCCCAAGTTGTTTAGGTAGTGGTATTGCCCAGACTAGCGGTGGTATTGCCTAGACATAGTCTCCCAAACTATATCAAACGATGGTACCGTCAGACTAGGTGATGGTACCGCCCAGTGTCAGTATTCGATTGGGCAGTGGTATCGCCTAGTGTCAAACTGACATGTATGTAGAAAAATATAGGGGTGATATTATATGCATAGTGGAAGAACTGTAGGGAAATCTAGGGATGACATCACATGCATAGCGGAAGAAAATAATGTTAGGATCGGAGCAGCACTAAGAGGGGGGGGGGGTGAATTAGTGTAGCGGATTAAAACTTCGATTTTGGAAAAATCTTTCGTACGATAAAAACCAATATTGATAAAAACCGATTTGGAAGCTTGATAACTTAGGAGCGTATGGAAGCGTAGTGACTAAGTAAAGAAGTTTGCAGTATGTAAATGGCAAGAGTAGAATGCAAACCATATAACATAACAGTTTTAAAGTGGTTCGGTCAAAATGACCTATATCCACTTGCGAAGCCTTCTTCGAAGAGGCTCCAAACTTTCACTAGCAAAATCTCTTTGTAGGGGAAGGACTAATACCCCTCTTACAACCTTTACAAGTGGTTCACACTCTTACAATTATTTTCAACAAGATGGGAGGAGGTGAACACTCAAGCAATTTGAAAAATAAGACTTGCTAAGACTTTTCTAAGGCTCTTATCTCAAACTATTGCTTTGCAAAAGGTTGTGATCTTAGCTGAGAATTGAGAGGTATTTATAGGCCCCAAGAGGATTCAAATTTGGGCTACAAAATTTGAATTCTCTTGGGTTTCCGAGGGTGGCGGTGCCACCGCCTGTCAATGTCTGTTAGGCAAGCGTACTAGCGGTGCCACCGCTAGTCGGTGTTTGTGCCACCGCCTGGTCTCGGGTGCTGGGCGGTGCTATCGCCTGATACTTCGGGTTCTGAGCGGTGCCACCGCCCGTCCTTACAAATTTCTGGTTGGGCTTTACGTCCGACCCAAACCAAGTCTCTTTTGGGCCCAGTTGGCCCCTAACCAAGGTATATGATTGTCCCTTAATCCTAACCCTAATTAAATGTGAACTACATACCTAAAAACATAATCCTAAGCAAGTGTTTAACCGGCCAACGTTAAGTTTTGTTTCGATGAGCTTTCCCGCGTTCTTCCGGTGGACTTCCGATACGCCTTCGAGTTTCTTCCAGCGGACTCCCAGCAGACTCCCAATCTTGTGACGAGTTCAACGAGTAGCCGAGCCTTCTCAGTGATCTCTGCGAACCTCCGACGATCTCTTCGGTAGACTTCCGAAAGTTCCGACAAGTCTATGATTTTTCTTGGTTGGTTCCGATCAACCAATCTTGCAATATACTCAAAGACTTGTCGGAACCAACCAAGAAAAATCAGAGACTCAACTTTAAGTTAATCCTTGAGTTAATCCTGCACACTCAACTTTAATAATATGGATTAGATCAATTAACCCATCAATTGATTTCATCATCAAAATCCGAGATTCAACAATCTCCCCCTTTTTGATGATAACAATCAATTGATGACGGAGTTAAACATAACTCCCCCTATCTATATGGCATATTGTGAGAAGATAAAACCACTTGAATTCCATCTCTTTGAATTCAATCATAAATCGATAAGTTCTAACATTGAACTTATCGTTGTCTTATTACGTATGAGCAAATACGAACCTTCATATTTCTCATAATTTTTAGCTATTGAAAATCATTTTCAAGTCAAATGATAAGAGACAATTTTCACTTTGACGAGAGATATAAAATATGACAAAGATTTTCAATATGAATTTCATGATATAAATATGAGGAATGATTTCATATGATCAACCAATCTTGCAATATACTCAAAGATTAAGGCATATAAGACAAGCAAGGCATATAAGACAAGCTTTTGCAATTTATATAAGTTATGCTATCGATGCACATAAGTCATACAAGTCATCACTTCTCCACCTTTGTCATCAACAAAAAAAAAAGTAGGAGATGAGACTTGAAGCACACAGTTTGTGATCATAAAATCAAAAGAAGCCAGCATAAAGTTTAATCATACAAAGTTTATCATTCAAAATTAATCTCGCAAGAAAAACCAAATCAGTAGTTATCCAGAATTTAACAATACATCTGAAACAAAGGTTCAGTTTTTGTTCAAAAGAAGATGATAGACTTCTAACTTCACATTAAGAGTAATCAGAACAGAATAAGAAACTACATCGATTAATCCTTAGGAGATAAGCCACAACGCTGATATATGGCATCTATTTTTTGATTCATATGTCATAGTTCCTTCAAAATTTCAATTTGCTGGATTTGAATTTGTTCTTGCTGCGATTTGATCTGATTCAATTCTGCCATAATGAGTTCTTCAGAGGATGAAACAGGAGCCAAAGGGACTAGGAGGAGGAGATTCATTTCCCCTAAGAATTGATGTTTCGGGGTGTTCTACTAGTGGGGGAATTGGATCAGTCCTTCTAGGTAGCCTAACCCATATACCGTTGCTAAATGTGCACCTAAGTCTTTTCAGCAGATTTTTATTGATAATGTTATACCGATCACTTTGAATTGTTTCTTTATCGGGTGGGATACAAATGTCATGGGCAAGTAGGAATCGAGTGATTTACCCTCCATATGGCAACATAGTGTCTTTAGCTATAATATCTTACATGTGTTGCCGGATTGAGTATCCAAAATAGTTATGTTGACCGGTCATGATCCAATACATGGTGCTTATTTCTATTTGACTCATTTCATCAAGATGAAATTGCTTAGAGAATAGTATGCTAGTTATGATATGATGAAGGACTTTAGAGTTAAAGGGCAGTAGGTGCTCACAACTCTTGGGTATTATGCTGAGATCAGGATTTACAAAAATAGTTTCGACGGCTTCGGAGTAAGTTGCTCCGATGATATTGACATCCTATTTACCTCTAAAATAACAGCCCCTATCTTTTTCAGTGATTCCAATTAGTTCACAAATAGTACTATAAAAAATTCTAATTTATGTTCCTAGTAGGTAAGTACTTAGGCTATCATTATCCACATATAAGTTTGCAAAAAATAACCTAACTAACCTAGGATAAATTGGTTCATTTATTTGTAGCAGAGGTAGGGCATCTAGATGTGCAAACCACTTAATGAGTTCTAGGTTCCCTAGTTCATTAAGATCAATGTGTTTACCCTTATGGATACATCTTGTTTCGAAGTTTAGAAACCTAAGAGCTTCTTCTTTGGATCTAAAAAGATCTTGGTCATATGAACCTCCTTCAACCCTTTTCCCTTTTGATCTTTTAGGAGCCATTATCTAGACAAGATGATAGATGAAAGAAAATATAAGGAGTAGGTAAAATAATGAGAAGAGAGAAAAAAATTCAGATTTTACCTTATTGAGAATCTCTTAGAAGATGGAGAGCTTGGACCAACAAGAATCACTCTCCAAGGCTTCTAAATGCTGGAATGAAGGTTTAGAGAGGATGTGGGAGAGCTTGAGGTAGTTTCTCACGGGTTGGGGGCGGTGACACCGTTGGCCCTAACCCCTTGACTTATAAAGGGGCTCTCGGGCGGTGCCACCGCCAAAACAAGCGATGCCACCGCCTGACACCCGATCGCTCAGGCGGTGCTACCGTCGATCCTGGCGGTGCCATCGCTAGCTTGCAGCGGAAGAGAAGAAAAAATTCTTTCTTCCGCCTTCTTGATTTTCAGAGGTGTTTGACTCAAGATAGGTTAAGATATTGAGTTGTACTTTAATATATCGTTTGGAATCGAAAGAGAAGGATGAAATCAAATCCACAAAAGAACGGAACAAGGATAAGATATTTTTCGAAAAATACATTCAAACAACCTTATTTTCAGGGACAATTTAACATACCTAGTTCCCTTCTAATGATTTTGCCTTTGTTGTTAACTTCGAAGGTGACATACCTTTTTTCTTTGCTAGTGAGCATAGAGAAATGAGATGGATCTCTAGTTATATGTATTGAGCATCCACTATTGAGATACCATCTTTTGCTCCTAGCTTGTGGGTTTATCTATAAAAGAGGATGATTTTTAGGTACCCATTTGATTTTAGGTGCCTAAAAAATTGATCCACTAATTTTATTATCCATTATTGAATCATTTATAGTTCTTTTAGGAACCCATATTAATTTTTGTGGACTAATTTTCCTAAATAGACATTTGTAGGCAATATGTCCGGATTTGCAACAAAAGTTGCATTTCATATAAGATGAAACATGTAATGTAGGTCTTTTTATAAAAGTGGTAGGATTTTGATGTGATCCTTTTACAAATCCAATTCCACTTCTATTTGCGACGTGACCCTTGTTTGCAAGGATCATATCTAATCCTTTGCTACCAACCTTAAACTTGTTTAAGGTTGTTTTAGAAAGTAAATTTTTATTTTTTATTGCTTCTAAATGCTCACACTTAGAGCATGGAGGAGTTTGAAGACTATCAAACTTATTTTGTAGTAAAACATGCTCTTTCTTTAAGAAACTTAACTTCTTACTAATAGTTCTACATTCATCAAATAATTCATGAAAAGCGATAGAGAGTTCTTCAAAAGATAAATCTTCATTAATTAAATCACATACCTCTTCTCCTAAAGCCATTAGCGCGAAGTTTGCCTCCTCTTTATTGCTAGCTTCTTCACTTTCGGAATCACTTGAATCGTCCCAAGTTGCCTTTAGAGCTTTCTTCTTCTTTGGTTGCTTCTTCTTGGCTTGGGGCATTCATTTTTGAAATGCCCTGGCTTCTTGCATTCATAGCATATCACTTGGTCCTTTTTATGTTCAAGTATGTTTTTGGTGTTATTTTTAAATTTATTCTTTCTTAAAATTTTTTTAAATTTTTGAGTCAAGAGTACAATGTCATTTTCACTGTCCTCATCACTTGATGTTCCTTTCAAGTGATCTTCTTGTGATGTGAGTGCCATATCCTTCCTGTTCTTTGGAAGGGGGTTCTCGAGTTCATCATGATCTTGACACGTCATTTCGTAGGTCATTAGAGAACCAATAAGTTCTTCAAGAGGGAATGTTTTGAGGTCCTTGGCCTCTTGAATAGTTGTAACTTTTGGATCCCAACTTTTAGGAAGTGATCTTAAGATTTTGTTTACTAGTTCAAAGTTAGAAAAATCTTTACCAAGAGCTTTGAGTCCATTGATGGCATCCGTGAAACGGGTGTACATGTCTCCGATGGACTCACTTGGTTTCATTCATAAAAGTTCATAAGAGTGCACAAGGATATTGATTTTGGACTCTTTCACTCGGCTAGTGCCTTCATGAGTGACCTCAAGAGTTCTCCAAATATCAAAAGCCAAATCACAAATTGAAACACGATTAAACTCAATTTTGTCTAGTGCACAAAACAAGGCATTCATAGCCTTTGCGTTTAAAGCAAAAACCTTCTTCTCCGATTCATTCCATTCGCTCATCAGAAGAGAAGATTTTTGAAATCTGTTTTCGACAATAGTCCAAAGCTCGAAATCCATGGAAATAAGGAAGATCCTCATACGGGTCTTCCAATATGTGTAATCTGACCCATTAAACATAGGTGGACATGTGCTAGAATGTCCCTCATACATGCCGGAGTAAGCCATCTCTCTTGGGTATTAGACCAAATATGAGAGTGAGCCTTTCTCTTATACCAATTGTTAGGATCGGAGCGGCACTAGAAGGGGGGAGTGGGGGGGGGGGGGGGGGGGGGGGGTGAATTAGTGCAGCGGATTAAAACTTCAGTTTTGGAAAAATCTTTCGTACGATAAAAACCAATATCGATAAAAATCAATTTGGAAGCTTGACAACTTAGGAGCATATGGAAGCGTAGTGACTAAGTAAAGAAGTTTGCAGTATGTAAATGACAAGAGTAGAATGCAAACCAGATAATACAGCAGTTTTAAAGTGGTTCGATCAAAATGACCTACATCCACTTGCGAAGCCTTCTTCGAAGAGGCTCCCAACTTCCACTAGCAAAATCTCTTTGTAGGGGAAGGATTAATACCCCTCTTACAATCTTTACAAGTGGTTAACACTCTTACAATTCTTTTCAACAAGATGGGAGGAGGTGAACACTCAAGCAATTTGAAAAACAAGACTTGTTAAGACTTTTCTAAGGCTCTTATCTCAAACTATTGCTTTGCAAAAGGTTGTGATCTCAGCTAAGAATTGAGGGGTATTTATAGGCCCCAAGAGGATTCAAATTTGGGCTCCAAAATTTGAATTCTCTTGGGTTTCCGAGGCTGGCGGTGCCATCGTCTGTCGGTGGCAATGCCACCGCCTGTCAATGTTTGTTAGGAAAGCGTACTGGCAGTGCCACCGCCTGGTCTCGGGTGCTGGGCGGTGCCACCGCCTAATACTTTGGGTTCTGGGTGGTGCCACCGCCCAGTCTGGCGGTTCCACCGCTCGTCCTTACAAATTTCTGGTTGGGCTTTACGTCCAACCTAAACCAAGTCTCTTTTGGGCCCAATTGTCCCCTAACCAAGGTATAGGATTGTCTCTTAATCCTAACCCTAATTTCATATGAACTACATACCTAAAAATATAATCCTAAGCAAGTGTTTATCCGGCCAATGTCAAGTTTTGTTTCGACGAGCTTTCCCACATTCTTCCGGTGGAATTCCGATACGCCTTCGGGTTTCTTCCAGCAGACTCCCATCAGGCTCTCGATCTTGTGATGAGTTCAACGAGTAGCCGAGCTTTCTCGGTGATCTCTGCGAACCTCCGACGATCTCTTCGGCAGACTTCCGAAAGTTCCGACAAGTCTCCGATTTTTCTTGGTTAGTTCCGACAACATCTCCGACGAATTTTCGGACTCTCAAACGTCCATCGAACTTGACTCCGATATCCTTGCTTTTTGTTTTTAGGCTGTCATAGTTAATCCGGCACACTCAACTTTAATAATATGGATTAGATCAATTAACCCATCAATTGATTTCATCATCAAAATATGAGATTCAACACATAAAACAAAAAACCCTAAAATTTTCAATATGTGTTCGTCATCGTGCATAGATTGGTGCACAAAACCCGTGAAATAGAAAACCACGTGTGAGATAGTTGTGTTACCTAGGGAGATCGTATATCCCTGAATCCCTACATATCTGTAGGAGTGGATGAAGGAGATCAAACATCCTCCTCTCTAGCGGTGATCCATACAGTAGGGCTGCAATGATGCTCCTCAAATTTCCAAGTCTACTCTCTAAGGAGGAGAAGGGGAGAGGAGAATAGGAGGTGGCAACCAAGAAGCCCTAGCCTATGGGCCTTTAGTCCCCTCCTATTTATAGAAGCCCATAGTTAACCTTAATGAATCTTGCCCTATTGAGTATTGGATCTCCATCCAATTACCCAATCCTCTTAGATTAGTAGGTCTCTATCAAATAATATCTTATTAGCTCTTATTGGATCTCATCCATGGGATCCAATAATTTAGGGGCTTATTAGATATCCAATAAGATAGGGGCTCCAACGAATATCTAATATTTGAACCTCTACTCGTTGCAACACCTACCATATGTGTGTGACCCTCTAGACCCAATATCGAGCTGGCCGTGAGTCAAACATATCAGAATACCTTCTAGCTTAGTGAATTATTATCTCTATAATAATTCACTCGACTCATCGACTACGGACGTACTAGGCCACTACGCTGTAGTCCCTAGATGATACAAAGGAATCCAATCATTTGGACCTATCTTTCCTCAATTACCATGTACCTATAGTCCCATATCCATTTAATATCCTAGAGACCATATATCGGGCATGGTGTTGTCAAGCCTATACTGTTTCTTCTCGAGTCTCACTCTAATCGGATTCTCCCAAAGAACTCTTTCTCTCTCAATCCGAATGACCTTGGCCAAGGTTTTGTTTGAGCAAGAACACATAGGATATTTCTCTCATAATACCGAGAGTGGATGATCCTCTATCGATACTCAATAGTCCTCGTAAGGTTGGTTGCCACTCTTAATAACTAGTTGTCCTAGATCTGAAACTTTCAAACCTATAAGTCCGGTATCAAAGAGTTGAGTACTCATACAAAACATCCTTGGTGTCTCAAGTCTAAGGACTAGATACACTACTAGGACTATGAAATCACTATATGATAATAAGGCATCATCAATCATCTAGTATTCCGTGAGCAGATCAATCAATGAACTCATTCTCCAATGAGCACTTGCACTATATCCTTAGTGTCCCCATACGAGAAGCTTTGAGACTAGCTACCTCCATCATATGGACGGGTATACAACACATCAATTTGTCCAGTTATCTCGATATCCTTCTTCAGTAACCTATGACTAGGATTATTTAGGGTCTATGTTTATAGGTGAATTGGTCTCATTATCGTGATCTTATCATGATCCGATTCCTATTGCACAGATCCATGAACATCACAATATATATACATATATGCAACAAGTAATATAAAGTGATAAAATATCAAAATATAATAAGCAAAAAGAATGTGTATCATGTTACACGTGCCATCACTCACGTGATTGACTTGCAAGGCACCTATGACTCGGAAGAATAAAAAATAAAAACATCAATTTTTTCAAAAAGGTGTTCATCATCATGTGAAGATTGGTATGCAAAACCCATGAAACTTAAATCCACATGTGAAATAGTTATATTTTACCTAGGAAAATCGTATATCCATGAATCCCTACAGATCTGTAGGAGATGATAAAGGAAGTCAAGTGCCCTCCTTTTTATCGATGATCTACATAGTAGCACTATAATAACGCTCCTCAAATCACTACCTAAATCTACACACCTACTATTTGAGGAGGAGAAGGGGAGAGGAGAATAGGAGGTGAGAATCAGGAAACCTCTAGCCTATGGGTCTTTGGTTCCCTCTTATTTATAGAGGCCCCCTATCAACTTAACCCTAATGGATCCTACCATATTGGGTATTAGATCTTCATCCAACTATCCAAATCTCTTAGATTAGTGGATCTCTATCTAACAATATCTCATTGACTCTTATTGGATCTCATCCATTGAATCCAATAATTCAGGAGCTTATTGGATATCCAATAAGATAGGAGCTCCGACAGATATTTCATATCCGAACTTCTACTTGTCGCAATGCCTATCATATGTGTGTGACCCTCTATGCCCAATATCAAGCTAGCCATGAGTCATACATATTAGAACTCATTCTAGCTAAGTAAATTATTATCTTCTTAATAATTCACTCAATTCATCGACTGCGAACGTACTAGGTTACTACACCGTAGACCCCAAACAATACAGGGGAATCCAATCCATTAGGCATGTCTATCCTTAGTTACCATATATCTATAGTACCTCATCAATCTAATACCCCATAGACTATATACTATGCATGGTACTGTCAGACCCATACGATTTCTACTCGAGTCTCGCTCTAATCGGATTATCTTGGAGAACACTTTTTCTCTCAATCTGAATGATCTTGGCAAGGGATTTGTCTAAGCAAGAAAATATAGGATATTTCTCTCATGACACCAAGAGTAAATGATCCTCTATTGACACTCAATAGCCTTTGTAAGGTTGACTACCACTCCCGATGACCGACTACGCTAGATCTGGAACTTCTAAATCTATAAGTCCGATATCAAAGAGTGGAGTATTCATGTAGGACATCCTTTGTGTCTCAAGTCTAAGGACTAGGTACACCACTAAGATAATAGAATCGCTATCTAATAATAAGGTATCATTAACCATCCAATATTCCGTGAGCGGATCAATCAGTGAACTCATTCTTTAACGAGCACTTGCTGTTGGGAAATCTTGGGGGCGACATTACATGTGCAGCGGAAGAACAAGAAAAACAAAATCTCCTATTCCCAAAAAGATGTTCGTCGTCATGCAAAGATTGGTGTGCAAAATCCGCGAAACTTAAAACTGCGTATAGAGTAGATTGTGTTACCTAGAGAGATCGTATATCCCTATTTCCTTGTAGATCTTTAGGAGAGGGTAAAGGAGGTCAAGCGTCCTCCTCTTTAGCGGTGATCCATACAATAGGTCTGCGACGATACTCCTCAAAACTCCAGGCCTGCTCTAAGGTGGAGAGGAGGAGGAGAATAGGAGAGGCAAGCAAAGGCTTTAGCCTATGAGGCTCTGAATCCCTCCTATTTATAAAGGCCCCCTATCAAAACCTAATGGATCCTCCCCTAGTGGGTATTTGATCTGCATCAAATTACTCAAGCCTTTTAGATTAGTGGATCTCTATCCAATAATCTCTCATGGGCTCTTATTAGATCTCGTCTATGGGATCCAATAATTTAATGGCTTATTGGATATCCAATAATTCAGGGGCTTATTGGATATCCAATAAGATAGGGGCTCTGGCGGATATCTCATATTCGAACCTTTACTAATCGCAATGCCTACCATATGTGTGTGACCCTCTAGGCCCAATATCGAGCTGGCTGTGAGTCATACCTGTCAGAACTTCTTATAACTTAGTAAATTATTATCTCTTTAATAATTCACTTGACTCATTGACTACGGACGTACTAGGCCACTACGCCGTAGTCCCCATACGATACAAGGGAATCCAATCCATTGGACTTGTCTGTCCTCAGTTACCATATACCTATAGTCCTTCATCAATCTAATATCCCAGAGATCGTATATCGAGCATGGTATTATCAGACCCATACGATTTCTACTCGAGTCTCGTTTTAATCGAATTCTCCCGGAGAACTCTTTCTCTCTCAACCCGAATGACCCTAGCCAGGGATTTGTCTGAGTAAGAACATATGGGATATTCCTCTCATGATGCCGAGAGTGGATGATCCTCTATCGACACTCAATAGCCCTCGTAAGGTCGATTGCCACTCCCAATGACCAACTGTACTAGATCTGGGACATCCAAACCTATAAGTTTGGTATCAAAGAGTGGAGCACTCATACAGGACATCCTTGGTGTCTCAAGTCTAAGGACCAAATACACCACTAGGACTATGTAATCGCTGTCTAATAATAAGGCATCATCAACCATCCAGCATTCCAAAAGCGGATCAATTAGTGAACTCATTCTCCAATGAGCACTTGTGTTATATCCTTAGTGTCCCCACACAAGCAGCTATGAGACCAATTGCATCCATCATATGGATGGGTATACAACACACTAGTCTGTCCGGTTATCACGATGTCCCTCTCGAGTAACCTATAACAAGGATTATTTAGGATCTGTGTTTAAAGGTAAATCGGTCTCATTATTGTGATCTCATCACGATCCGATTCCTATTGCACGGATGCAAGGACATCACAATATATACATGCATATATGCCAAAATATAATAAGCAAAAATATTTCATGTCAAGTCACACGTGTCATCACTCATGTGATTGGCTTATTGGGCACCAATGACTAGCAATCTCCCACTTGACCTAAAGTCAATCACCTATGTGTTTGATCCTCATTAGACTCCTATGACGCTCAAAGACAATCTAAGACAACGACTTTGTTAGTGGATCTGCAATGTTATCTTCGGATGAAACTTTTTCCACTACTACATCTACTCGAGTTACGATCTCTCTGATAAGGTGGAACCTCCTCAGAACATGCTTAGATTTCTGAGAAGACCTAGGTTCCTTCGCTTGAGCAATCGCCCCATTGTTGTCGCAATATAAGGAAATCGGCTCCTCGCTATCCAACACGACTTCCAAATCTGTGATGAATTTCTTCATCCAGACTCCCTCCTTTGTTGCATCTGATGCAGCAATGTACTCTACCTCTGTGGTCGAGTTAGCAGTAGTATCTTACTTGGAACTCTTTCAGCACACTGCTCCTCCATTCAAGGTGTACACATACCCCGAATTCAACTTGCTATCATCGACATCAGACTAAAAACTCGAGTCTGTGTAGCCTTCAACCTTGAGGCTACTACCTCCATATACTAGTAAAAGATCATTACTCATTCTCAAGTACTTAAGGATACGCTTTATTGCTTTCCATTGCTCCAAGCCTAGATCTGCCTAATACCTGCTCGTGACACTTAGAGCATGTGCTATATCAGGCCTAGTACATAGCATGAGACATAAGGTATCATATTCATGTTCATCCTTTCTTCTAGAGTCTTTGGGGATATACTCCTAGAAAGTGATATCCCATGTCTCATCGGTATGAGACATCTCTTAGAATTTTCCATGCCAAACCTTTTGACAATGGTTTTTATGTACCTAGACTGGGACAAGCTAAGTATCCTCTTGGATCTGTCTCTATAGATTCGAATCCTCAAGATATAGGTTGCTTCCCCTAAGTTCTTCATAGAGAAGTGTCTAGATAACCAAACCTTTACTGTGGATAGCATTCCTACATCTTTCCCAATGATTAGGATGCCATCCACATATAACACCAGAAAGGTGATAGCACTCCCACTTACCTTCATGTATACACAAGACTCATCTTTATTCTTAACGAAGTCATAAGATTTGATTGCCTCATCAAATCTTATGTTCCAACTTCGGGAAGCTTGCGTTAGTCCATAAATGGATCTAAGCAACCTACACACCTTATCTAGGCAGTTCTTAGACATGAATCCCTTAGGTTGCATCATATACACCTCCTCCTTGAGTTTCCTATTGAGGAATGTGGTTTTCACATCTATCTGCCAGATCTCATAATCATAGTGTGCTGCAATAGCCAATAGAATTATGATAGATTTTAGCATTGCTACGAGTGAGAAGGTTTCGTCGTAGTCAACACCTTGCCTTTGACGATACCCATTAGCCACTAGCCTTGCTTTATAGGTCTCTATATTTCCATCTACTCTGATCATTTTCTTAAAGATCCACTTGCAACCGATGGGTACAATACCTTCGGGTGCATCAACTAGGTTCCAAACCTTATTGGAGTACATAGAATCCATCTTAGAATTCATGGCTTCTTGCCACTTCCTGGAGTTTATACTCATAATAGCCTTCTCGTAGATTTGAGAATCAATATCCTCAACATATTCTCCTTTAATATGTCCCACATATCTCTCAGAAGGATGAGATATTCTACCGGACCTACATAAAGTTAGAACTTGTGTATTAGGTACCTAGATAGACTCGGGCTGTAGATGGTGCTTGAGCTAGGTTCTCCAACCTCGCTCAATATATTATGCTCCCACTATCTCCGCCAAGAATGTGTTCCTTCTCAAGGAACATTGCTCTCTTAGTTACAAAGACCTTTTAGTTCTCGAGATGATCGAAATAATACCCATAAGTTTCCTTGGCGTATCCCACGAACTTGCACCGCTCTATCCTCGATTCTAGCTTATCGGGGTTGTGTCTTTTAACGTGGGCAGGACAGCATCAAATCTTAACAATCTTAAGATCGGACTTCTTCCCTTTCCATATCTCATATGGTGTAGACACTACCGACTTAGTTGGAACTCTGTTCAGAAGGTAAGCTACGGTCTCTAGGGCATATCCCCATAATGAGATAGGTAGGTCAGCAAAACTCATCATGGACCGTACCATGTCTAATAGTATATGATTTCTCCTTTCAGACACACCATTGAGTTGAGATGTATAAGGAGGTGTCCATTGGAATAATATCCCATGATCCTTGAGGAACTGAGTAAACTCTGTACTTAAGTACTCACCTCCTCGATCTGATCGAAGAGTCTTGATATTATTTCCAGTCTGGTTCTCTACTTCATTCTTATACTCTCTGAATTTCTCAAAGGCCTCAGACTTGTACTTCATTAAGTATACATATCAATACCTTGAGAAATCATCAATAAAGGTAATGAAATAGGAGTAACCACCAATGGCATGAGTTGACATAGGTCCACATACATCACTATGTATGAGTTTCAACAGCTCAATGGCTCTCTCTCTAGTTCCGCTAAATGGAGAGTTGGTTAGTTTTCCACGAAGGCAAGGCTCGCAAGTAGCATATGACTCATAGTCGAATGGATCTAGATATCCATCATTTAGCAACTTTTGAATCATTCCCTCATGGATGTGACCTAGCCTATAATGCCATAGGTATGCACTATTCACCTCATCTCGTTTCCTCTTAGACACATTTACATTCATGATATGTGGAGTAGTGTCTAGCATAAATAAACTATTATGCAATGTTTCTTTCGTGATGATCTTATTATCTAATAATATCGAACAACCATTGTTCTCAAAAACTAATTTATATCCATTGACTATCAAACATGAAATGGAGATAATATTTTTGATAATAGAAGGAATAAAATAATATGCATCTAATGTAATAAAAGCTCCACCAGGCATATGTAGGGTGAGCTCACCAACAGCTACTACAACAACTTTTGCTCTATTGCCCATCTTGAGGTCCATCCCGCTTCTCTCTAGTCTCCTAGGCCTTGTTAAAACTTACAACGAATTATATATATGATAAGCACTATCGGTATCCAATACCCATATGTTATCATAAGAGCATGACAAATGGAGACTGATCATGAATATACCTGAAGCTTCTCCAAGCTTCTATTTCGCCCTCTCTGTAAGGTACTCTTTGCAGTTCCTCTTCTAGTACCCACCTTTGCCATAGTGGAAATACTGGCATTTGTCCTTTGCTGGGTCTTTCTTAGTAACTTTTGCTTTACCTGGTCTGCCCTTACCCTTTCCCTTCTTAAGGGACTTTTCTGCTTTCCTTTTCTTTCTGATCTCACCAGTATAGAGAATTGGCTTCTTTTTCTTAATAGTACTCTATGCCTCCCTCAATATATTGAGGAGCTTTGGGAGAGTCACCTCAAGCTTGTTCATATTAAAATTCATTATGAACTATAAAAAGGAATATGGTAGGGACTGAAGCACAATATCACACACAAGTTATCCTCTAGGACCATTCCTAGACTTGTGAGTTTCTCTATCCACTCAATCATCTTTAAGACATGGTTCTGAACTGGTGTCCCCTTAGTCATCCTAGCGCAGAAGAGGCTCTTGGATATCTTATATCGCTGAGTCTTTCCCTGTTCCTCAAACAATATACGGACATGTAGGAGAATGGATCTGGTATCCATCTTTTTCATGTTGTCTCTATAACTCAGGAGTCATAGAGCCCAACATATAGCACTGAGCAAGAGTGGAGTCATCAATGTACTTCACGTAGCGAGCGATCTCATCCTCGCTTGCCCCTTCCTTGGGCGTAGGCATCACTATATCAAGGATGTACGCGATTTTCTCCGTCGTGAGAACAATTCTCAAGTTGCGGAGCCAATCCGTATAATTTGGACTAGTGAGACAATTGATATCAAGTATGTCATGTAAGGGATTTAAAAGTGATATTTTCTAAAAATAAAGATGTAGCAGAAATGAATAACATGTAGATTTTGCAAGAAATAAACTATCAAGATATGAACTTCTATCTTAATATGCTTCCACTATTTTACTAGCAAGTCACGCGACACCCTCAGCACATGAATCGGAAGTCTCTAGCAGACTTCTAGTGGGGATCAAGATCCAATCAGCGTCTTAGTGTAACCTCAAGGGACTCGACCAATCACACTAAGTCCAAAAGGTAGGCAACTCTTGCCGATCACAAATCCTTGTGATTCCCGTCTTGTTCGGCTTCCAAATCACCATGGTCTCGAGGGACTCGACCAACCATGATGTTCGGTTAAGTCAACACCTTCTTTACAAGATAATTATGATTTGATGATATACCCTCGAGCGACTCGACCAAGCATACCATGTCCTCAGGTCCACCAGTGACATCTCTATGTCGTAAGTAAGATAGCAAGTCACGATATAGGTGAGCCTTGAGGGACTCGACCAACTCAACCTATACCGAGAATTGGTTCCTACCTATAACGATGGAAGGTCATGTGGGTCAATCTAATTGCTTCATGTTTATCGACTTAATATTATAAAGAGAGAGGTTTGTATGATTTGGTCTCCTAATATAATATGTCACACATATACATATTTAATATATATCTACATCACATGCAAATATATATACATATCTAATATGTGTATAAGCAATCACACTAGATGATGATGGACCACAACCTAATGTGATTAGACCCGAGCCAGTAGGCTTGATCACTCACATTAAGATCTATATACGTAATGATGCATCTTCATGCCCTATGATCGTCTATCTCATCCTCGTCGGTTCCATCGATATCTCGATGCATCTCCATGCATCGCAAGCGTCCGTCTCTTGAGTCCCGTTATTGCATCCACACTCCCGCTGCACCTTCTCATATGATTACAACTTAATCATAGGCACATAGGCCCAACAATAAATGAGAAATATAATGGAGGCTCGCAGACCCCAATAATAATAATCACAAGTATACACATCACACGGTCCATGATCATCTGTCCACACATGATACATCACATGTATAAATAATCATCATCATGTAGGACTACTAGATAATGATAAAAATAATAATCAACTGAACTTTTTAATTAATTAATATTTTCTGAAATCACAGATATGTAGGGAATTTTTGAATTCCTAGGGGTATTTTTATAATTTGGACAAAAAATAAAAACTAGAATTTCTCAAATTTACAAGGGAAAAACTATTTTTTGCCCAAAACCCTAAGCCCCTCTTCCTCTCCCCTACTGTTGTTACCGCCGCCGCCACACTATCGGCGGCGGCCTATGCGGCGGGGGGCAGGGCGTTGCCCCTGCAGGTGGGCGCCCTCGCGGGCGTCGCCGCCTTTGTGGACGGTTCCGCCTACGGGGCAGCGCCCGCAGTCATCGCTGCCTCGCCGGGCGGCCACCCTTGCAAAGGGGTTTTTCCCACAGGTCCAACACCTGTAGGAGTCGCCCTTGTGGGCTGCCTACGGGCAAGCGTCGTTGTGGGCGCTATGCCCGCAGGCAGCGATTGCGGGTGCCGACGCCGCCCCTCGTGCATGGGCGTAGTGCTAGCGCAAGTGGTCGTCGTGCTTGTGGCCCTACTTGCGGGCGCCGCTACAGGGGGCCTGCCTGCACGCGGGCGGCCTTGTGGCTGTCGCTATAGGCTGCCTGCATGCACGCAGATGGCAGCGCTGCCATATGCGATGGCAGCGCTGCCATATACGATGGCAACAAGGGCAGCAACAATTGCTGCCCTTTTTTGCTTTTGCGTCAACGATTTTGACATCAAAATTCTTCCTAAACACAACACACACAGTTCAAAACCAATCATTCGCACGAAAAACCTAGCTCTGATACTACTGTTGGGAAATCTTGGGGGCGACATCACATGCACAGTGGAAGAACAAGAAAAACAAAATCCCCTATTCCCAAAGAGATGTTGGTTGTCATGCAAAGATTGGTGCGCAAAATCCGCAAAACTTAAAACTGCGTATAGAGTAGATTGTGTTACCTAGGGAGATCGTATATCTCTATTTCCTTGCAAATCTTTAGGAGAGGGTGAAGGAGGTCAAGCGTCATCCTCTCTAGTGGTGATCCACAAAGCAGGGCTATGACGATGCTCCTCAAAACTCCAAGCCTGCTCGAAGGTGGAGAGGGGGAGGAGAATAGTAGAGGCAAGCAAAGGCTTTAGCCTATGAGGTTCTGAATCCCTCATACTTATAGAGGCCCCCTGTGAAAACCTAATGGATCCTCCCCTAGTGGATATTCGATTTGCATCCAATTACTCAAGCCTTTTAGATTAGTGGATCTCTATCCAATTGTTAGGATCGGAGTGGCACTAAGAGGGGGGAGGGGGGTGGATTAGTGCAACGGATTAAAACTCTTAAGTTTGAAAATGATTTCGTAAATGAGTAGAGATTTCGATTCGACAAAGAATGACTTAGTAAAAGTAGCTCGAGTAAAGTAAGGAGATGAAAACCAAAAGCTTGCTGGTATGTAAATAACGGTTTCAAAAAGGTAAACACTCACACATTCAAGGAACACACCAATTCAAAGTGGTTCGGTCAAATGACCTAAATCCACTTAGCCTTCTTCGATGAAGCTCCGAACTTTCACTAGCAAATTTCTTTGAAGGGGAAGGATAAATACCCATCTTACAACCTTTTACAAGTGGTTCACACTCTTACAGATTTTCAAAGAGAAAGAGGGAAGTGAACACTTAAGCTATTGAAAACAAGACTTGCTAAAGACTTTGCTAAGTCTTTATCTCAATCTCTAACTTCTCAAAGGTTATATTCTCTGCTGAGAATTGAGGGGTATTTATAGGCCCTAAGAGGATTCAGGCTCCAAATTTGAATTGCTTTTGGGTTTTCCAGTGCTAGTAGTGCCACCGCCTGTTAATGTCTAACACTGATAGTGTAATGGTAGTTCCACCCCCGGAACTCTCGGATTTTGGGCGGTGCCACCGCCTAGTCTAGCAGTACCACTGTTCAACCTTTCGGGTTCTGGGCGATGCTACCGCCCGACCTTATGGGTCACTAGTTGGGCTCCTAATTTAGCCCAAACCAGTCTATATTAGGGCCCAGTTGGCTCCTAACCATGTTATATGATTAACCCTTAATCCTAACCCTAATTACATATAAACTATGAAATTAAAACATAATCCTAAGCAAGTTTTTAACTGGCAACATCGAGTTTCCTTCTAGCAAGCTTTTTGGCGAACTTCCAGCGGACTTCTTTCGATACACCCTCGGATTTCTTCCAGCGGACTCCCAGCAGGCTCCCGGTCTTGTGGCGAGTTCAGCAAGTCTTTGGCAAGTAGCCGAACCTTCTCGGTGATCTTCGCGAACCTCCGACGATCTCTCCGATGGACTTCCGAAAACTTCGGCAAGTCCCCGATTTCTTCTATGTTGGTTCCGGCAGCACTTCCGACGAATCTTCGGACTCTCGAACACCCACCGAACTTGACTCCGGTAGACTTGCTTTATGTCTTCAAGCTATCATAGTTAATCCTACACACTTAACTCAATAATATGTATTAGATCAATTAACCCATCAATTGATTTCATCATCAAAATCCGAGATTCAACAATCTCTCCCTTTTTGATGATGACAATCAATTGATGATGGAGTTAAACATAACTCCCCTATCTACATGTCATATAATGAGAAAATAAAAACTCTTGAATTCAAGCCTAAACCGAGAAGTTCTATCCGTTGAAAAGCTATAAAAATATGAAACATGCCGGAAGGTTTTACGAAAAGTATGAGCAAATACGAAACTTCATATTTCTTATAATTTCAAGCTATGAAAATTATTTTCAAGTCGAATGATAAAAGGTAATTATCATTTTGACAAGAGATATGAACTTTCAACATAAATCTCATGATATAAATGTAGGGCATGATTTCATATGATCATGAGATGAAACGACAACCAATCTAAAAACTTTAATATTGCGATATTCTTAAAAGGTTTTACGATGCATATAAGATATTTTTGCGATGCATATAAGACATTTGCATTACACAACATATTAGCTTTTGCAATTCATATAAGTCATGCTATCACATTTGCGATGCATATAAGACGTTTGCATTGCACAACATTTTAGCTTTTGCAATTCATATAAGTCATGCTATTACATTGTTACAAGTCATCAATCTTTTGCTTATTCTTCTCCCCCTTTGTCATGAACAAAAAGGAGATGAAACTTTAAGCGTACAATTTGTGATCATAAAATCATTAGAAAAGGAGTTTAGCATAATGATCGATAATACAAAAATTCATCTCATTAGAAAAATTCAGCATTCATACAAAAAGGAGATGGTAAAAAAAAAAATAAAATGACAAAGCTTTAACTTTGCATTAAGATTAACCATACAAGGATCGCATGTCAAGCTAGCAGAATAAGAAGGCATATCAACTAATCCTTAGGAGGAAATCCATAGTTCTTATACATGACATCTATCTTTTGATTCATTTATCGTAGTTCCCTCAAAATTTCAGCTTGTTGTAATTGAATTTTCTCTTGCTGTGATTTGAGTTGCTGTTATTGTGATTTGATCTGATGTAATTCTACCATAATGAGATCTTCAGAAGATGAAGCAAGAGCTGATTCTGAAGGTGTTGCACCAAAGGGACTAGGAGGAGGAGATGCATTTCCCCTAAAAATTGGTGTTTCTGTTAGGATCAAGAGCACTAAGAGGGGGGGGTGGGGGGGGGGGGGTGAATTAGTGCAGCAAAAGACTTTCGACGATTTAAAATGATGTTCATACGATAAAGACGATTTCGGTAAGAAAGCTGATTCAGAAATCACTTTAACTTGTGATCAAGCGAGATGTAGTTAAAGTAAAGATATAGAGACAGTTCGCAGTTAAGATAGAGAACATAATGTAATTGCAAACTGAAATACGACGTTCGTACGATAAAAGCGATTTCTGTATGAAAGCCGATTCAGAAATTTCTTTAACTTAGATTAGGCGAAGTGTAGTTAAAGTAAAGCTATGGAGGCAGTTTGCAGTTAAGATAGAGAACAGAAAGTAAATGCAAACTGAGATTTAGAGTGGTTCGGTCAATCTTGACCTACATCCACTTTTGGCTTCCTCCTTCAATGAGGTCACCGACGTCCACTAGAGGCATTCCTTCAATAGGCGAAGGCCAACCTCCCTTTTATAGTTTCACTCCTTTTGATGGGCTTAGGATACAACCCTTACAGAATTTCTCTCCTCTCTTGAAAGCTTAAAACTTGGAAGAAAAGAGGGAGGAGAACTTCTAGTCTTTACAACACTTTTGAGGTCTAAAATTCACATAGTAAGATTGGATTTTCGGTGCCCTTTCATGTAGGAAAGGGTGGGGTATATATAGGCCCCAAACTAGTTTGAATTTGGAGCTAAAAAATATCATTTCCTGGATTTCTAGGGTCCTTGCGGTACTATCTCCTGACTGGGGTGGTACACCCGCCTAGCAGCTCAAAGACTGAGCCTTTAGGCGGTGCCACCGCTTGATAGAGGTAGTTGCACCACCCAGTCTCGCTCGGAGACTAAGCCCAGGTGATGCCACTGCCTAACCTAGGTGGTTGCACCGCCCAGCTTTCCTGGGAGACCATCTCCTAGGCGGTCCCACCACCGACCTTGGCGGTGCCACCGCCTGGTAGGAATTCTGATCCGAATGGTTGATCCATTCGACCCAATTTGGGTCTATCAAGGGCCCAATTGCTCCCAGATTAAGTTAATGAGATTACCTCCCATTCCTAACTTAATCTACATGCTAACTAAGATATTTCTTAAGACATTTATTGCAACTTGCTCCGGTGCGTCAATCGCTTCTTCCGGCGAGCTTCCGGTGAACTTCTGGCGAACATCCGACGAACCTTCGACGATGCTTCGGCGGACTTCTGGCAAACTCCTGGACTTGCAACGATCCACTTGGTGAGTTTCAACAAGTTTGTTTGGCAAGCTCCTGGACTTCTCGGATTTGTTCTCGTAGAACCTCTAATGACCGTCCGGACTTCCTATCACGGACAAACTTCTAAACAGGATGTTTAATGTTATGCTTATGTATGTCTGTGTCTTTTGGTATGTTCATGCTCTGCACAGCATGTAGAGGGACGGTCGAAGGCTTAATAGTTCCATTTTAGTTAGGTTGGTGGCCGCTTTAGGCTTGTAAATAAAGGTTGTGTCATGTGGACAAGTGCGAGAGATTTTCGGTCTATAATGCACCATTTTACCCTTTGTTGTGCAACTGTTCAGAACTTGTAAAGTATGTTTATAATTTGCATTGTCTATGAAGTGTTTTCAGAGATATTTGCTTGAGGATCCCGAGTGAGACATTTTCTCTATCCCGTTCTCTCTTTTGTGGGTCCTAAGGGACTATGGGAGGTTTCGGGGAGACAGACATTTGCGGACGGACATGCAAGGGTGCTGCATGACTTAGGCAAATCCAGCTAAGTCCATGATAGATGGTATCAGAGCAGGACAAGCACTCATAGAAACACTTAGCATGTAAACGTGGGAGACCTAGCGGGGTTACGTTGAGGGCAGTCAGCACACGCACGACCGTTTGGGGGAAAACGGGCACGGAGATGTAGGGAAACGAGTCGCTTGGAAGAGCGGGCATCTGAGATTGGCATTTAGAGGAATGGCCAACCCTTCGCGCAAGAGGCACCATAAGAATAAACAAGCTTAGAAGAATACAAAGCACACAAATGTTAGGATGGCTGAATTTGAGCTACGGCTCAACGTTGACAACTATACTTGATGGTGCTCAAGGCAAGCGAGACGCTTGGTAAAGGATGAGACCATCCAAGGTGGAATGAGTTGCTCAGCGACCGAAAGAGTTATGCAAAGCTCACAGAGGTGAGGGGAATTGCTAACTCAAAGAATTCGGCACTCATGCATGGGCTTGTATGCGGATGATGGAATGTTCATGGCCATCCTAAGGTGACCAAAACTCGGCGCCATGGAGCATTAAAACTTTCTCTTCAGCATGTGAAGGATACGTCCATAGGAGGCTGAAGTGTGCAACGAGTTCAGCATGTTGCTAGGCCTTGAGTGGTGTAGCGGGGACTGTATTGATGTGGAGTCGCAATCTAGCAAGTGTGTTTGTAGGAGGCAGAACAATGCACAGTTTATTCAGTAGATCAGAGTAGTCCAAGGGGATGGTGGTCTCCAAAATGAAGAGAGATGTTGCTCCAACAGGACAGTTATCCAGGAGGGATAAGTCCCGACTCTCCAGAGGAAGAATCATGTGGGATGGACCTCACAAGTTGAGGAGGAGTACCTCAACAAACAACAACTCTATGAAGCTCAATGGACTGAGCAAGCGATGAGGAGTCGTCGTATGATCTCGCTCGAGAGAATGTATTGGTAGATGTATTACGAGATCAAGTGGGGGAGCGACCCAAAGCAACACAAATTAAGGCATACTTGGAGTCGATATGGAGATCGGACTCAAGGGAGGGCTAACCCGTGGAATGCTGGGCGCGAAGGCCACCATCAACTCAATGCAAAAACGAGGAGCGGAGCAACTTGGGTATAACTTGGTGAAGTACCCAAGCCGCATGAAGGGAGTCAGCATAGAAGATGGAACATAGAGCGGAGGCACAGTGCTTTCCTTGGACAGAGGTCAAGGACATGAACTCTTGCATAGGCAAGAGCAGGATCATGTTGTTCTATGGGTCATTCATTCTGACGGAGCTGACTCATCTTGCATGTGCCAAAGACGAAAGGAGCTTTTGGGCACATGCACCTTATCTCGGAGGAGTATTTGATGGAGCAACTAAGGCAACTCAATTTGCAGAGGCAAAGTTGGGTTCAGAAGACCTTAGCATGGGGCAAGAGGATGCAAAGGAGGGTACTCTTGAAGAATATGCCATAGTGTTGCCATTCAAGTTACCATGAAGGAAGCGGTGCACAACGAAGATTATGCTGGTAGGGGCAGAGGTCCAAGATACATACAATGGTGCACTAATTGCAGCGAAGTCGAGGGACTTCGGGAGCTACTAGGCGACGGACTATCCTAGAGTGGTGCTTCATCTAGGTGTGGCCCAAGAGTGGGTGGATAAAGGTCGATTGCCAAAGGAGCGAACAAAATCGAAGGTGGAAGAGACCCTGCGATGTATTGGCAGAGGCCACACATGAAGGGTTCACAATTCGAGTTCATCCCACAAGGATTAGAATGCAATATAGATATCACCAGGAGGCGACATGATGCAGCGGATCGTGGTGGAAGAGTTCGTGGCAATGCGATACACATAACCTAGTTTCATGAGGGACTAGATCATATGAAGGTATGATTGGGAGCTATTGGAAGCTCCACTTCGATGAACAACGCGATGGCAAGAAGGGCTATAGATTCAAGGAGTAAAGGCCATGGTACCGCAGAGGCGGGTCTTCCGTGCATGCATCGAATTTTGCATTGGATGAAAGCATTGGTCATCAACATATGGGGGCTATTTTCCACTAAGGGAAAAGTTCGAATGCAAGTACCAATGAGTCCCATGAGAGGGACTTGATCATACGGAGGTATGATCGAAGTAGTTGGAGAGTTTGACTGCTCCAGAGCTCATATTCACTTAAGGGAGCCCAGCAAGTCAGAGGATAAGGTCGAGTACGCGAATGTTGCTACCAAGGAAGCTAAAGAGAATAGAATCGGTGCAAATCCTACAACGTGATGGCAGAGGCCATGCATGGGAGTTACAGTCTATCTTTACATCGATAAAAGGGAGTTGCTTGGAGAACACAGAGGTGTTGAAGCAGGGGGTCGAAAGGGGCGAGGAAGCGACGATGAGTCCAGAGGGACTTAGCTACCCAAAATCAAGCATCAGTTAGAATGGAGGTGGACTCAGACGAGTGCCATAAAGACATATCTACTGATCATGAAGAAAAGGGATGCAGATGTGAGGCGACGGATAATAGGGCTATGGGCATAGCAGTGCCATGGTACCGCAGAGGCGAGACTTCCACGAAAGTCATTGATCCCTTGCTCTCATGGAGGGAGAGCGCTTGGTTGTAAAAGGGGCCGAGGAGGTAGAGCATGCAGAGGCAAACTCCAAGTACCGTGACAAGGCTTAAGGGCAGAGGCCAAGGAACTTCGTAAGACTGGTGTCAACGAGTTTCTCATCAAGATAGCCAAAAGTAAAGGACTTCGGGTTAGGCAAGAGTGCATGACCAAGGAACGAAGCAAGCAGTACATAGTGTTGTACCTTTGCTACTCAGTGGAGTAGGCGGCACGGTTGATGGAGAAGATGGTACAATCCTAGAGGCGACCAAACCTATGAGAGAATTACTCCAAGTTGAGGTGAAAACTTCTTGCATTCTAGAAGTTCGATGGCATTGAGAAGGTGAATCATAGTAACTTACTCAATGCAAGGAGTGCAAACACTACAAGTGCTTCAGAAGTGTGAGCATAGAGCAGGCAAAGGCCAGTAACCACCTCGATGCATGGAGTACAACTTTGAGGAGGCAGGTGAAATCAAGTAACCTTTGCCTTCTCAACTCTTAAGAGAATGGGTGAAACCGAGTACCCCAATTCTCTTATCTATCTAGTAGAGGAGATCTGCATATGTTCAAAGACCCTTCGAAGATAATGGAAGACAATAGTTGTCAAATCCTCACCAACGGTGATCAATGTTACTGAGAGTAGATTGTTCGCTTCATTTCCCAACGAAATGCCAATCGAAATCAGAAGTGATGTGAACCTACTTGGATGTAACAACTAAGTGAAAGAAGAGTCAATGATCAAATTTTATGGAGGAAGGACCCAAAACTTCAGAAGTTTGCGAGACGATGCTCGTTAAAGCTCCAACAAGCATCCACCCAGTTCAAGCAACATGAGGCATTTGAGAGACTAGCATAGTAAGGATGGTTTTTTCCTTCATCTGGAGGATCCGTAGGAGCCAACAGGGATAAACACAACTCAGTCAACCCCACATTAGAGTTAGAGTCATTGGCAAGTTGAAGCAACATGGTAGATCAAAGGTTCGACTACTCAAAAACAGCAGCGGAGAGTAGTTGGGAGTCAAGAGGCGTATTGTAGTTGGAGCAGAAGATTGAAGACTCAATAAAGGTGAGGAGTTACAGTGTCGACATAGGCTTCGACGAGGATGTCGAAGGAATAAGTGGGGGAGAATGTCACGAACAAACTTCTAAACAAGATGTTTGATGTAATGCTTATGTATGTCTATGTCTTTTGGTATGTTCATGCTCTGCACAACATATAGAGGGATGGCTGAAGGCTTAATAGTCCCATTTTAGTTAGGTTGGTGGCCGCTTTAGGCTTATAAATAAAGGTTATGTCATATGGACACATGCGAGAGATTTTTGGTCTATAATGGACCATTTTACCCTTTGTTGTGCAACTGTTCAGAGCTTGTAAAGTCTGTTTATAATTTGCATTGTCTATGAAATATTTTTCGGAGATGTTTGCTTATGGATCTCGAGTGAGGCATTTTCTCTATCCTGTTCTCTCTTTTGTGGGTCCTAAGGGACCATGGGAGGCTTCGGGGAGGCTGACCTTTGCGGATGGACACTCAAGGGTGCTGCACGACTTAGGAAAAACCAGCTAAGTTCGTGACCACTTGGTGAGTTCTGACGAGCTTCTTTAGCAAGCTCTTGGACTTCTCAGATTTGTTCCCGCAGAACCTCCGACGACCGTCCGGACTTCCGTCGAACTCTCGAACTCCTAACGTGATCATAGTCTTAACTTCGACGCAACTCCTACTGCATGTCTTTCTTCCATCATAGTTAATCCTGCACACTTATCTCAACATATGGATTAGATAACAAATGACAATCAACTTCATCATCAAAATCCAAGATTCAACAATCTCCCCCTTTTTAATGATGACAATCAATTGATAATAGAGTTAACCTTAACTCCCCCTATCTATATCCCATACTTGAGATAAGTCATTCTTAAATTCAAAGCCTTTGAATTCAAGAGACATATTGATAAGTTAAGATCATTTAATCTTATCAAGACTCCCATCATGATTCCTATCATGATATATTTCTCTGAAAATGATGTCAAGGCTTGACACCCATTTTCAGGTTTTACATTTCAAATGTGAAAGATAGCAATCGTAGCAATTCATCATATGGTAAGATATCAACATGTAAGACTGCGATGTAAGTTCTTGATATCTTAACATAATACAAACGTTTCAAGTGTTTAACAATCATAGCATTTCATCATATATCAATTTGTAGAATTGCGATGTATGCTCTAGATATCTTAACATAGTGCAAATATGACAATAACATAGTGCAAATATGGCATAGTACAAATATGGCAATCATAGCAATTCTATCACCAATTTATCATATATTTTGATGCAAGATTTTGATACCTTAACATAATTCAAATTCAAATATGGCATTCATAGCATCAATTTATATAGCATTAAATTCAAATATGGCACTCATCAATTCATATATTTTTCATTCAAATATGGCACTCATAGCATCAATTCATATATTTCTCCCTCTTTGTCATCAACAAAAAGGAGAATGATATTAGCAAATTTTAACTAGGTTTATGTCATTTTTCAATAATGAGTGATAGGATACCAATTATACAAACATCTCAAGGAAAACATGACATAGAGATGATTTTTATTGCTTCTTCCTCTTTATTTGTTATTATCTTTTTGCATGAAGGAGGAAAGCCATTTGTGAGCTTACTCGAATGAAGTTAAAATTGATAAGATATTAAAACACACTTCATTTTTATAAGAATCAAGATATATGTATGAATCAAATCCTTACACGTAAAACTATTTCTCAAAAGATATAAGATAAGAAGGAATCATCAAATCCATTTCTCGAAAGATATTTTTCACATGATAAGTCTATGAGAGATGCATTTGTTAGTTGATTCCATATGTCAAAAATCAATGATATGAATCAAAAACTCGATATGACATATGTTTATTAAGTCCGGAAGAGAAAAATGTATCGAGAAAATCCAATTGTTAGGATCAAGAAGATCTAAAAATGAAATTTAACACTTTCATGCATTCGGACGAGGTTTCGCTATAAATTTTTAAATTCAATCATGAAGATAAAACATGCTTATTATCATGGAAATTTTTCATATCCAAAACACATAATTTCCAACATGTAATTAAGGCATGTAATTTGTAAAATCATCATGGTAATTAAGTGATTTGATCAAAAAAATCTGAAAAATAATCTTAACAAGTTCATGCATTCGAACATAATTTTGTAGTGCTCAAGGATTAAGAATTTGATGTATGAATCTTCTCAAATCACAATGAGAGTAGAACATGCTCATCATAGAAATCAAGGCACAAGATTTTCAACTTATAAAGTAAGCATGTTATAGAAGCATTCAATCTTAACGTGAGACTTAAGTGATCAAGAAAATTTTGAAAACGAGTAGTGTAAAGAGATTCAAGGAAAAATAAAAAATGATGTTCAATCTACATTAATACTCCTAACTTTGCATATGCTCACCAAATAATACATTAAGCAAAACATATCAAGGATTAGTAGTTATCAAGGCAAGGGGCATTGTGATCAAGGTGAGTAGCATAAAGAGTTTACAACAACATAATTATTACAACAAGACAAGAAGAAATTGTGATCACATTTACATATACAAGCTCATTCAGGAGGTAAAAAATTAAAATGCCTAAATAAAGAGTCTAATTGTCGATGAATTTGTTGCAGCTCAGATAGGATTTGATCTTGTCGATGTTCAAGCCGATCTTGTCATTGTTCAAATCGGTCCATTCGAATCCTTATGTCTTCGATAGATGATGCAGGAGCTTGCTCAAATGGATGTGTTTCCTCAAAGGGACAAATCAGAGGAGATTGAGTACCCCTAAAGATTGGTGTTTCTGGTTCAGGTTCAGGTTGAGGGAGATCGGTTCTTCTAGGCATTCTAGCCCAATTACCGTTTCTATAAAGACAACTCAATCGGTGAAGTAGATTTTTATTTATTATGCTAAACCTATATACTTTTATTACCTCTTCGTTGGGTGGTATTGGAATATCGTAGGCTTTAAGTATTCTAGTGATTATACCACCATATGGAAGCATCATATCTTTCTTAGATATTTCTATCATGTTTTGTTGGATAAGGTAACCAAAACAAATATTATGTCCTTTAATGATCCAATACATGGTTCCTAATTCCATTTGACTCACTTCATCATGATGGTATTGTTTAGGGAGAATGATGCTAGTTAGAATATGATGAAGTAATTTAGTGTTTAGTGGTAGTAGATGCTCACAGCTTTTAGGAACTATCACTAAGTTGGGATTATCGAAAATTGTTCCTAAGGCTTCGACGTAGGTTGTCCCAACTGTTTCATCATCCCACAATCCTTTAAAATAAAGACCTTTATCTTTTACGGGAATGCCTATCATGTCACAAATGAATCTATCCGTAATGGAAATGTGTTGTCCGAAGAGATAGGTAGACACTCTTTCTTCTTCATCTACTTGTAGATTGTTATAAAACAACCTAACAAATCTTGGGTAGATGGGTTCACTAATTTGTAGTATTGGGAGTAGATCTAAATTTACAAACCATTGAATTGTCTCTAAATTACTTAGTTCATTTAGATCAATATACTTTCCCTTATGGACATTTCTAAATTTTATGGAAGTAAATTTTTGGGCATGAGGTTTTGAATCGAAAATGGTGGAATCAAAGTCTTCTTCTAGTCTCCTCTTCCTTTTGTCCCTAGAGGATCTTCTAGAGCCCATAACTACTGCTATTTAAAATGAAAGTAACGAGCAAGAGTAAACAGAAATCAAAAGCTTCTTAGAGAATACCTTAAGTGAGATCTTCAAGAGAATGAGAGATTGTTGATCTTTGTTTTGAAATGGGCAGTATTTGGGCAGCTAAAGGGAAGAATTGGAGGTGGAGAAGTGTTGGAGCTGTTAGAAGGAGAGGGGAGTGAGTTGGGGTCGGTTCCACCACCAGCCCTAGCTCGATTTAAAAGGGGGCAAAGTTGCGGGCGGTGGTACCGCTGGCTGGGCGGTGCAACCGCTTGCAACCCGTGACAACCGGTGGTGCTATGGCCAGATGGGTGGTGCCACCACCTACAAGCAGTGAGCACTTGTTTGGGGGCTGTATGGGCTGATTTGGATGTTTTCGACTTGAGGAGAGTTTTCATTTGTGGAGCAATCAACTTTACTTTCGTAATTATGTAAGAGTTTCCATTTCAAGATGAGAAATTTCGTACGTTCAAGATAGATCTTATGATGCGCATATTCTACTTTAAATGTCATACACAATTTTAGACATGTTCATGACTTATTATCCAAGTTGGTAAGCTTCGTAAGTTTATGACAAACTTTGCTTGCAAGACGTAAGTTCATGATATAGTTGGATCCGAAGGTAAAGAAGAAATCAATTCGGTGAGTTTAGAAATCCGGAGGGTATGTGAAGGGAGAATTATGAGTTTCAAAATCTGAGGGATCAAACAGGATTGTATTAGAATCACTCTATAATATTAATTTTCTAATCCTCTTTTTACTATTTAAGCTAGAGAGCATTACGTGTTCTTTTGGATCTCGAGTCATGAATATAAAGTACCCAAAAAACAAGATATTATCTCTTGCTCCTAGCTTTTGATGGTGTACGTTTCTATAAGAAGTGGTGATTTTTAGGGACCCATTTACTTTTGGGTGCCTCAAAAACTAATCTACAATATTTGTCATGTTGCATAGAGTTTATCATGATTCCTTTAGGAACCCAAATCAGTTTGTTCAGGCTAATTTTCTCGAATGGACAATGATATGTTTTATGTCCATATTTGCAACAAAAGTTGCATTTGCTTTGGTGCTGAACATGTAAGATAGGGCCTTTTATGAAGGTGGTTGAATTTTGGTGAGGACTTCTCACAAATCAGATTCCACTTCTTTTGGGAACGTGACCCTTATTTGTAAGGATCATTTTCAAAAACTTGCTACTAACCTCAAATTTTTTCATCACAAGAAGACCACTTGAAATGAACATTAAGCGCCATATCCTTCCTGTTCTTTGGAAGGGGGTTCTCGAGCTATTCATGAGTATGACACATCATTTTGTAGGTCATTAGAGACTCAATAAGTTCTTCAAGAGGAAATATTTTAAGGTCCTTGGCCTCTTGAATGATTGTAATTTTTGGATCCCAACTCTTTGGAAGGGATCTTAAAATTTTAGTTACTAGTACAAAGTTAGAAAAACTTTTACCAAGAGCTTTGAGTCCATTGATGACATCCCTAAAACGGGTGTACATGTCTCCGATGGACTCACTTGGTTTCATTCGGAAAAGATCATAAGAGTGCACAAGGATGTTGATTTTGGACTCTTTCACTTGGCTAGTGCCTTCATGAGTGACCTCAAGAGTTCTCCAAATATCAAAAGCCGAATCATAAATTGAAACACGATTAAACTCATTTTTATCTCGTGCACAAAACAAGGCATTTATAGCCTTTGCGTTTAAAGCAAAAACCTTCTTCTCTGATTCATTCCATTCGCTCATCAGAAGAGAAGATTTTTGAAATCCATTTTCGACAATAGTCCAAAGCTCGAAATCCATGGAAATGAGGAACATCCTCATACGAGTCTTCCAATACGTGTAATCCGACCCATTAAACATAGGTAGACGTGTGATAGAATGTCCCTTATGCATGCTGGAGTAAGCCATCTCTCTTGGGTATTAAACCAAATATGAGAGTGAGCCAAGCTCTGATACTAATTGTTAGGATCGGAGTGACACTAAGAGGGGGGGGTGAATTAGCGCAGTGGATTAAAACTTGTAATTTTAAAAATGATTTCGTAAATGCGTAGAGATTTTGATTCGACAAAGAATGACTTGGTAAAAATAGCTCGAGTATAGTAAATAGATGAAAACCAAAAGCTTGCTGCTATATAAATAACGGTTTCAGAAAGGTAAACACTCACATATTCAAGGAACACACCAATTTAAAGTGGTTCGGTTAAATGACCTACATCCACTTGCGAAGCCTTCTTCGATGTGGCTCCCAACTTCCACTAGCAAATCACTTTGAAGGGGAAGGACAAATACTCCTCTTACAACCTTTTACAAGTGGTTCACACTCTTACATATTTTCAAAGAGAAAGAGGGAGGTGAACACTTAAGCTATTGAAAACAAGACTTGCTAAAGACTTTGCTAAGGCTTTATCTCAATCTCTAACTTCTCAAAGGTTGTATTCTCTGTTGAGAATTGAGGGGTGTTTATAGGCCCCAAGAGGATTCAAATTTGGGCTCCAAATTTGAATTGCTTTTGGGTTTCCTAGCGATGCCACCACTTGTTAGTGTCTGACATTGATAGTGTACTAACAGTGCCACCGCCGGAACTCTCGGGTTCTGGGCAGTGCCACCATCCAGTCCGACCGTACCACTGCCCAACCTTTCGGGTTCTGGGCGGTGCCACCGCCCGGCCTTACGAGTTATTGGTTGGGCTCCTAATTTAGCCTAAACCAATCTATATTAGGGCCCAGTTGGCCCCTAACCAGGTTATAGGATTAACCCTTAATCATAACCCTAATTTCATGCAAACTATAAAATTAAGACATAATCCTAAGCAAGTTTTTAACCGGCAATGTCGAGTTTTCTTTCGGCGAGCTTTTCGGTGAACTTTTGGCGGACTTCCGATACATTATCATATTTCTTTCGGCGGACTCCCAGTAGGCTCCTGGTCTTGTGGCGAGTTCAGCAAGTCTTTGGCAAGTAGCTGAACCTTCTCGATGATCTTTACGAACCTCTGATGATCTCTCCGACGGACTTCCGAAAACTTCGGCAAGTCCCTGATTTCTTCTCGGTTGGTTCTGGCAACACTTCAGACGAATCTTCAGACTCTTGGCGGACTCTCGAATACCCATCAAACTTGAGTCTGATAGACTTGCTTTATGTCTTCAAGCTATCGTAGTTAATCCTGTATACTTAACTCAATAATATGGATTAAATCAATTAACCCATCAATTGATTTCATCATCAAAATCCGAGATTCAACACCAATAATCTCTCATGGGCTCTTATTGGATCTCATCCATGAGATCCAATAATTCAAGGGCTTATTGGATATCCAATAAGATAGGGGCTCTAGCGGATATCTCATATCCGAACCTCTACTCATCGTAATGCCTACCATATGTGTGTGACCCTCTAGGCCCAATATCGAGCTGGCCATGAGTCATACCTGTCAGAACTCCTTATAACTTAGTGAATTATTATCTTTGTAATAATTCACTCAACTCATCGACTATGGATGTACTAGGCCACTACACCGTAGTCCCCAAACGATACAGGGGAATTCAATCCATTGGACCTATCTATCCTTAGTTATAATGTACCTATAGTCCTTTATCCATCTAATATCCTAGAGACCGTATATCGAGCATGGTGCTATCAAACCCGTACGGTTTCTACTCGAGTCTCACTCTAATCAGATTCTCCCGGAGAACCCTTTCTCTTTCAACCCAAATGACCCTGGTTAGGGATTTGTTTGAGCAATTACACATGGGATATTCCTCTCATGACGCCGAGAGTGGATGATTCTCTATCGACACTCAATAGCCCTCGTAAGGTCGACTGCCACTCCCAATGACCAGTTGTACTAGATTTAGGACATCCAAACTTGTAAGTCTGGTATCAAAGAGTGGAGCACTCATACAGGACATCCTTGGTGTCTCAAGTCTAAGGACCAAATACACCACTAGGACTATGGAATCATTATCTGACAATAAGGCATCATCAACCATCCAGCATTCCAAAAGTGGATCAATCAGTGAACTCATTCTCCAATGAGCACTTGTACTGTATCCCTAGTGTCCTCATATGAGCAGCTATGAGACTAGCTACATCCATCATATGGATGGGTATATAGCACACCAATCTGTCCGGTTATCACAATGTCCCTCTCGAGTAACCTATGACCAGGATTATTTAGGATCTATGTTTAAAGGTGAATCAGCCTCATTATTGTGATCTCATCATGATCCGATTCCCATTGCACGAATCCAAGGACATCACAATATATAAATGCATATATGCAATAATCAATATAAAGTGATAAATGCCCAAATATAATAAGCAAAAAGATTTTGTGTCAAGTCACACGTCCCATCACTCACGTGATTGGCTTGCTAGGTACCTATGACTAGCACTTGCACTATAGCCCTAGTATCCCCACATGAGCAATTATGAGACTAGCTACCTCTATCATATGGATGGATATATAGTATACCAATCTATCTGATTATCTTGATGTTTCTCTCGAGTAATCTATTACTATGATTATTTAGGGTTTCTCTCGAGTAATCTTGATTTCATCAAGATTCGATTCCCATTGCACAAATCCATGGACATTACAATATATATGCATATATACAACAAGCAATATAAAATGATAAAATATTAAATAATATAATAAGTAAAAAGAATGAATATCATGTCATACGTGTCATCACTCATGTGATTGGCTTGCAAAGCACCTATGACTAGTAATCTCCCACTTGACCTAAAGTCGATTAATCACCTATGTGTTTGATCCCCATCAAACCCATATGACGCTCAAAGATAATCGGAGACAATGGCTTTGTCAATGGATTTACAATATTATCTTCGGATGAAACTCTTTCCACTACTATATCTTCTCGGGTCACGATCTCTCTAATAAGTTAGAACTTCCTCAAAACACTTCTAATGAGACTTGGGTTCCCTTATTTGAGCAATCGCCCCGTAGTTGTCACAATATAAGGGAATCAGCTTCTTGTTGCCTAACAAGACTCCTAGATCTGTGATGAACTTCTTCATCCAGACTCCCTCCTTTACTGCCTCTGCTGCAGCAATATACTTTGCCTTTGTGGTCGAGTTAGCAGTAATATCTTACTTAAAAATCTTCTAGTATACTGCTTCTCCATTCAGGGTGAACACATACCCTGAATTAGACTTACTATCATCGATATCGAATTGGAAGCTCGAGTCTGTGTCACCAACAACCTTGAGGCTACTACCTCAATATACTAGTAAAAGATCCTTAGTCCTTCTCAAATACTTAAGGATACACTTTATTGCTTTCCAGTGCTCTATGATAGGAATGAGTCGACACTAAGATAGGGGGGGTGGGGGGGGGGGGGGGGGGGGGGGTGAAATTAGTGTAGTGAAAAAATTCCTTCGATTTGAAAATATTCGTACGATAAAAACTCAATTTTGACGAAAACTATTTCATAAAGATATTAACTTGAAAGAGTATGGGAGTGTAGTGAAAGAAGTTAGAAGGTAAAACAGTTTGCAATAAAGGTAAATTGCTCAAAACGAAATACAAACCGAGTTTTATAGTGGTTCGGTCGTCGAGACCTACATCTACTCCACTGATTCTTCTTCCGTTGAGGCCACCGACATTCACTAACAATCTTCCTTCAGTGAGCAAAGATCAACTACCCTTACAACTTGATTCTCCTTTTGATAGGTTCAGGAGAGAACCTTTACAACCTCCTCTCTTAAGCTTCTCTAACACTTAGTGTTTGAGAGGAGTTCACACAAGATTACAACAGTGTTTTCTTTCTTTTTCACTCTCAATTCTTGTGTTTGTTAACTACAGATGAGAGTGGTATTTATAGGCCTCAAGTGGATTCAAACTTGGAGCCTAAAAGATCTCACCCCGGGTTTCCCGAGTCCTTGCGGTACCACCGCCTGTGTTGGGCGGTACTACTGCTTGCAGCACTCACTAACACTAGGCAGTACCATCGCTTAGTCTGACGGTACCACCACTTATAAGACTATATCTACGTGGTACCATCACTCAAACTGGTGGTACCACCGGTTGACACTGCTACTAGGTGGTACCACCGCTTGACATAGTCTTAGAGACTGTGCTACCGACGGTGCCATCTGTTGGATAACTGTTTGGGCCTTTCACTTGGCCCAACACAGTCGATACATGGGCCTAACTACCCCCTAATTGAGTTGGCCCAATTCCAATTCTAATTATATGCTAACTATGAATTTTAAGACATACACTAAGCAAATCCGGTCTGGTTAGTCTTGGTTTCTTCTAACGAGCTTTCGGTGAACTTCCGATGATCTCTCGACAATGTTCTAGTGGACTCCCGGCAAGCTCCTAGGCAATGTTACCTATGGTTCCTTTGCCAATGATTTTACCTTTGTTGTTGTCTCCGAAGGTGACATAGCCTTCGTCTATGCTAGTTAGCTTAGAGAATTGAGATGGATCTTCGGTCATATGCCTTGAGCATCCACTATCAAGGTACCATCTCTTGCTCCTAGCTTATGATGGTGTATGTCTCTACATGAAAGGATAATTTTTAGATACCCATTTACTTTTAGGTGCCTCAAAAAATCTACATTGTTTGTCATATTGCATAGAGTTTATCATGGTTCCTTTAGGAACCCAAATTAATTTATTTGGACTTATTTTCTTGAATGGACAATAATGCATTTTGCGTCCATGTTTGCAACAAAAGTTGCATTTGTTTTGGTGTCGAACATGTAGGATGGGGCCTTTTATAAAGGTGGTTAGATTTTGGTGAGGATTTCTCACAAATCCGATTCCACTTCTTTTGGGAACATGACCCTTATTTGTAAGGATCATGTTCAAAGACTTGCTACCAACCTCGAATTTCTTCAAGGTGTTCTTAAGTAGCAAGTTTTCCTTTTGGATAGTTTCTAGATCATGGCATTTTATACAAGAACCTAAACTATCATAATATTCAGTTTTTAACTTATCGAAATTACAAGACTATCATGCTCCTTTTTTAGCAATTTGTATTTTCTACTAATAATCTTACATTCATCAAATAAGTCATGGAAGGCATTTAATAACTCATCAAATGATAAATCTGCATCAATTAAATTTGTTACCTCCTCTCCAATGGCCATTAAGGCGTAATGAGCAACTTGCTCGGTGTTGGACTCCTCTTCTTCGGACGTGCTCGAGTCATCCCATGTTGCTTTGAGCACCTTCTTCTTTGATGTTCTCTTCTTGGCTTGGGGACAATCACTTTTGTAGTGTCCCAGCTTTTTGCACTCATAGCAAATAACTTGGTCCTTTTTGGGTTCAAGTTTATTTTTTATGTCATTTTTAAACTTGTTTCTCTTAATGAATTTTTTGAATTTCCTTGTTAGAAGTGCCAAGTCATCGTCACAGTCCTCATCACTTGAGTTTTCTCTCAAGTGGTCATCTAAAGTTCTAAGTGCCATATCCTTCCTGTTCTTTGGAAGGATATCTTCTTGCTCTTCATGAGCCTTGCATGTCATTTCATAGGTCATTAATGACCCGATTAGTTCTTCAAGAGGGAAGTTATTTAAATCTTTAGCCTCTTGAATAGCAGTGACTTTAGGGTCTCAACTCTTAGGAACGGATCTTAGAATCTTATTCATGAGCTCAAAATCTGAAAAACTTTTGCCGAGTCCTTTTAGACCATTGACGACATCCGTGAAACAGGTGTATGTCGCCAATAGTCTCGCTCGGTTCCATTCGAAAAAGTTCGAAAGAGTGTATCAAAAGATTGATTTTTGACTCCTTCACTCTACTTGTGCCTTCGTGAGTCACTTCAAGTGTATGCCAAATATCAAATGTGGTTTCACAAACCGAAACACGATTAAACTCATTTTTATCAAGCGCACAAAATAAGGCATTCATAGCCTTTGCATTAAGAGCGAAAGTTTTCTTCTCCAATTCATTCCAATTTATCATTGGAAGAGAAGACTTCGAAAATCTATTTTCAACAAGATTCTAAAGTTCAACATCTATTGAAATAAGGAAGATCCTCATTCGGGTCTTCCAATAGGTGTAGTCCGTCCCATTGAACATGGGTGAATGTGTAATAGAATGGCCCTCTTGGTTTCCAGCGTATGCCATCTCTCTTGGATTTTAATCCGTTTGAGAGTTAACCCCGCTCTGATACCAATTGTTATGATCAATAGCACTAAGAAGGGGGGGGGTGAATTAGTGCAGCGGAAAACTTTCGACGATTAAAACTGCGTTCGTACGATAAGAGCGATTTCGGTAGAAAAGCTGATTCGTAAATCACTTTAACTTGTGATGAAGCAAGATGCAGTTAAAGCGAATCTATAAGGGCAGTTTGCAGTTATGATGGAAATCAAAATATAAGCGCAAACTGAAATATGATGTTTGTACGATAAAACTGATTTACGTCTAAACACCGATTCGGAAAATACTGAACTTTGAAACACGATCGTAAATTCACAGAAGGCAGTAAACTATTGAGGAGGTTTGCAGTAAAGATAATATACTCAAAGTAAATGCAAACTAGAGAGCACCGTGATTTTAGAGTGGTTCGGTCAATCTTGACCTACATCCACTTCTAGCTTCCTCCACCGACGAGGTTACTGACGTCCACTAGAGGCCTTCCTTCAATAGGCGAAGGCCAACCACCCTTTTACAATTTCACTCCTTTTGACAGGCTTAGGAGACAACCCTTACAGAATTTTCTCTCCTCTCTTGAAAGATCAGAACTTGGAAGAAAAGAGGGAGAAGAACTTTTAACTCATACAACACTTTTGAGCTCTAAAAATCACAGAGTAAGATCAGGATTTCAGTGGTTTTGGTTGCTCTTTCATTGCTGAAAGAGTGGGGTATTTATAGGCCCTAAACCAGTTTGAATTCCGAGCTCAAAACTGTCATCTCCCGAAATTCTGGGGTCTGGCGGCTGCACCGCCTAGCAAAGCTCGGAGACTGAACCTCTGGGCGGTGCCAACGCTTGTTAGGGACGGTTGCACCTCCTGCTGGAGCTCGGAGACCAAGCTCAAGCGGTGCCACCGCCTGACTGGGGCAGTTGCACCTTTGACAGAGGCGGTTGCACCGCCCAACCAGAGCTCGGAGACTGAGCCCTGGGCAGTGCCACCGCCGACCCAGGCGGTGCCACCTCTGGGCAAGTAATCTGGGTCCGAATGGGCTGATCCATTTGGCCCAATTTGGGTCTTTCAAGGGCCCAATTGCCCCAAGATTAAGTTAATGGGATCACCTCCCATTTCTAACTTAATCATCGTACTAACTATGAATTTCTTAAGACATTTACTGCAACTTGCTCCGGTGCGTCAATCGCTTCTTCCGGTGAGCTTACGGCGAACTTCCGGTGAACATTTGACGAACCTCTGGCAATGCTCCGACGGACTTCTAGCACACTCTTGGACTTGTGACGATCCACTTGGCAAGTTTCGATGAGCTTCTTTTGGCAAGCTCTTGGACCTCTCGGGTTTGTTCCCGTAGAACCTCCGACGACCGTCCGAACTTCCGTCGAGCTCTTGTACTCCCAACGTGATCATAGTCTTGACTCCGGCGCAACTCCTGCTGCATGTCATACTTTCATCGTAGTTAATCCTGCATACTTATCTCAACATATGGATTAGATAACAAATGACAATTGACGTCATCATCAAAATCCGAGATTCAACAACTCTTCCATACAAAAGCCATATATCATCATTTATAATCATAAGGCAATATGGAAATCAACATGATATACACTATTGCTTCTTAAAAACATATATAGGATTAATTTTATTAGATGTACAAGCATTATATCTATCAATATGTTCCATTTTCATAAAACATGCAATTGTTGTTATGATTTTCAAACTTAATAGCATGATCCCAATTTTTTTATTTTTATTAACAATTTACATATAATTTTTCTAAACTAAAAAAAAATCATGAAATGCATTATATAATTTCAATATAAAGCAAAGGGGTTATGGTTACCTCGTCGTCGAAAGTCGTTAAGGCGTAATTTTCCACCTCGCCTTTGTTTTGCTCCTCGTCTTCAGATATACTTGATTCATCCTATGTTGCCTTAAGCACTTTCTTCTCCTTTGGCAACTTATTTTTAAGTTCATTGTTATTCTTTGATTCTTGTTTTAAGAATTTTTTAAGCTTCATTGTGAGGAGTTCAAGGTCATCATCACTCAAGTGGTATTCTATTGTTCAAAGTGCCAAATCCTTCCTGTTCTTTGGAAGGTTGTTCTCATGTTTATTTTGTACCATACAACTCATTTCATAAGTCATTAAAGACTGATAAGTTTTTTAAATTGAAAATAGTTCAAATCCTCGGCCTCTTGAATGGCCGTTACATTAGGGTCCCAACTCTTTGGAAGGGATCTCAATATTTTGTTAACTATTTCAAAGTTAGAAAAACTTTTACTAAGAGCTTTTAGACTATTGATGACATCCTTAAAACGGATGTACATATCTTCAATAGTCTTACTTGGTTCTATCTGAAATAATTTAAAATCATGCATCAAAATATTTATTTTAGAGTCTTTAACTCTACTAGTACCTTCATGTATGATTTCGAGTATGTGTCAAATGGTAAAAGTCATTTCACAAGTAAAAACCCGATTGAATTCATTTTTGTCTAAGACACAAAATAGAGCATTCATAGCTCTAGCATTTAAAGAAAAGTTTTCTTCTCCAAATCATTCCATTCATTTATTAGAGTAGAAGACTTTTGAAAACCACTTTCAATAATATTCCATAAATTTAAATCCAAGGAAAGCAAGAAAACTCTCATTCGAGTTTTCCAATAAGTGTAGTCCGTCCCATTGAATATAGGAGGACGAACGATAGAAAAGCCCTCTTGAAAGGCGAAAAGAGTAATTTCTCTTGGGTGTTAAACTAAATAAGAAAAGATGTGACTCTGATACCAACTGCTAGGAATGAGTCGGCACTAAGAGTGGGTGGGGGGGTGAATTAGTGTAGCAAAAAAATTCCTTTGGTTTGAAAATCTTCGTATGATAAAATCCCAATTCCGACGAAATCCATTTCATAAAGATATTAACTTGAAAGAGTATGGGAGTATAGTGAAAGTAGTTAGAAGGTAAAGCAGTTTGCAGTAAAGGTAAATTACTCAAAACGAAATGCAAACTGAGTTTTATAGTGGTTCATTTATTGAGACCTACATCCACTCCGCTGATTCCTCTTCTGTCGAGGTCATCAACATCCACTAACTATCTTCTTTCAATAGGCAAAGATCAACTACCCTTACAACTTGATTCTCCTTTTGATAGGTTCAAGAGAGAACCTTTACAACCCCCACAACCTCCTCTCTTAAGCTTCTCTACCACTTAGAGTTTTAGAGGAGTTCACACAAGATTACAATAGTGTTTTCTTTCTTTTTCACTCTCAATTGTTGTGTTTGTTAACTAGGGATGAGAGGGGTATTTATAGGCCTCAAGTGGATTCAAACTTGGAGCCTAAAAAGATCTCATCTTTGGTTTTCTAGATCTTAGCGATACCACTGCCTGTAGCACTAACATTGGGTGGTACCACTACCTAGTCTAGCGGTACCATCCCCTAGAAGACTGTGTCTAGGCGGTACCACTACCTAGACTGGCGGTATCACTACCACTAATCAGTACCACTACCCAATCTGGCTGTACCATCATCTAACACAGTCTCGGATACTGTACCACTAATGGTGGCACCTGTTGGGTCACTATTTGGGCCTTTCACTTAGCCCAACATAGTCCATACATGGGCCCAACTGACCCCTAATTGGGTTAGCCCAATTCCAATTCCAATTCCAATTATGTGCTAACTATGAATTCTAAGTCATACACTAAGCAAATCTAGTCTGGTTAGTCTTGGTTTCTTCCAGCGAACTTTCGATGATCTCTCGGCAATGTTCCAGCAGACTCCCGGCAAACTCCTAGAGTTCATGATGATCTTCTTAGTGAGTTCCAATGAGCTTCTTCGGCAAGCTCCTAGACTTCTCGGTTAATTCCGGCAGAACTTCTGACGAACATCCGGACTTCTGATGAACTCTTGAACTCCCAATAAAATCTCATTCTTGACTCTAGGACTTCATTTTGCTTTATGCCTTGATCACTATTGTAGTTAATCCTACACAAATAAAACCTATTTAATCTAGACAATTATTATAAAGCTTGAATCATGTTGTCTGACATTTCATTGGTTCATTGACGCTTCGTCCGATTCTTCGGCGCATCGTCCTCTCTTACGGCCTATTGCCCAATCGGCCAATTGACCTTCATAACTCCTATTTTCTTGGCATAATTTCTACTCTTCTTGGCCCGATACCCGAACCTATGGCCCGAAGCCTTCTACCGATATGTCGATCGATCCTTCGGCTTGATGTCCAATCTTCTGACATGTTTCTCTCTAGCCCAACATGGTTCTTCCTACTTTAATTGTCTCTCCCTGATCAAAGCTTCCTACATTACTCAAAATGTAGATCAAATCATAAATACTATCAATTGATTTCATTATCAAAATCTGAGATTCAATACTCTAAACTTGAATCCGCTTAATACTTGCTCGTTATTGAATCTCGGATTTTAATTATGAAACTAATGGATACGTGTTTATTACTTGATCTGTGTTTTGAGTGACATAGGATGCTTCGATCAAGATGAGATAATTAAAGCAGGAAGAATCATGTTGGGCTAGTGAAAAACATGTCATAAGATTGGACGTCGAGCTGAAAGATCAGTCGACGTATCGACAGAAGGCTTCGGGCCATGGATTCGGGCATCGAGACAAGAAGAGCAGATATTGCACCAAGGAAATCATAGTTGCGGTGGTCAACTGGCTGATTGAGCAATAGGCCACAAGAGAGGACGAAGTGTCGAATAATCGGACGAAGCGTCGATGGACCAATGACTTATCGGATAACATGATTCATGCGTAGTAATAATTGTCTAGATCAAAATGAGTTTTATGTGTGCAGGATTAACTATGATAGCAAGACATAAAGCAAAATGAAGTCCCGGAGTCAAGAACATGATTTTGTTGGGAGTTCGAGAGTTCGTCGGAAGTTTGGACATTCATCAGAAGTTCTGCAGGAATTGACCGAGAAGTCCAGGAGCTTGCCAAAGAAGCTCATTGAAACTCGCTAAGAAGAACAACATGAAGTCCAAGAGTTTACGGGGAGTCCGCTAGAACATTGCCGAGTGATCGTCAGAAGTTCGTCGGAAGATCATTGGAAGAAACCTAGACTTATAGACTTTGTTTAGCTTAGTAAATATCTTAAAATTCATAGTTAACATATAATTAGGATTAGAATTGGGCCAACCCAATTAGGGGACAGTTGGGCAAAGTTTGGGCTGTATTGGGATAAGAGAAAGGCCCAAACAGTGACCAAACAGGTGAAACTATCATGGCACAGTCTCCAAGACTATGTCAGGCGATGGTACTGCTAATCTAGGTGATGGTACCGCCCAGTGTCAGGCTGCAGGTGGTGGCACCACACAGTGAAGGCAGTGGTATCGCCCATACCCAAAAATTTCAGGGATTTAAATTTTGGGCTTCAAATTTGAATCCATTTGGGGCCTATAAATACTCTAGCTATTTCTGCATTGATAAGCAAGAAATATTAAGCAAAACCTTGTGATTCTAAAGTTGTAAACCTTATAAAGTTGAGTTCCCTCCTCCCAAAGCTTAGAGAGAGTTCTAAGGGAGGTGTGAGAGGGATACCTTGTAAAAGAGGGCTGTAAAAAGTTATCTCTGCTAGTCATTGATGCCCAACAATCCAATCACGTGAGTGATGACACGCGTGACTTGACATGAAATCTTTTTGCTTATTATATTTTGACATTTATCACTTTATATTAACTATTGCATATATGCATGTATATATTGTGATGTCCTTGGATCTGTGCAATGGGAATCAGATCGTGATGAGATCACGATAATGAGATCGATTCACCTTTAAACACAAATCCTAAATAATCCCAGTCATAGGTTACTCGAAAGGAATATCGTGATAACCGGATAGACTAGTGTACTGTATACCCATCCATAAGATGGATGCAGCTAGTCTTATAGCTGCTCGTGTGGGGACACTAGGGATACAGTATAGGTACTTATTGGAGAATGAGTTCACTGATTGATCCGCTTAAGGAATGCTGGATGGTTGATGATGCCTTATTATCATACAGCGATTCCATAGTCCTAGTGGTGCATCTGGTCCTCAGACTTGAGAAACCAAGGATGTCCTATATGAGTGCTCCACTCTTTGATACCAAACTTATAGGTTTGGATATCCCAGATCTAGTACAATTGGTCATTGGGAGTGGTAGTCGACCTTACAAGGGCTATTGAGTGTCGATAGAGGATCATCTACTCTTGGCACCATGAGAGGAATATCCCATGTGTTCTTGCTCAGACAAATCCCAAGCTAGGGTCATTCAGATTGAGAGAGAAAAAGTTCTCCGGGAGAATCCGATTAGAATGAGACTCGAGAATAAACCATATGGGTCTGATAGTACCATGCCCGATATACGGTCTCTGGGATATTAGATGGATGAGGAACTATAGGTATACGGTAACTGAGGATAGACAGGTCCAATGGATTGGATTCTCCTGTATCGTTTGGGGACTACGGCGTAGTGGCCTAGTACGTCCGTAGTTGATGAGTCGAGTAAATTATTATAGAGATAATAATTCATTAAGTTAGAAGGAGTTCTGACAGGTGTGACTCATGGCTAGCTCGATATTGGGCCTAGAGGGTCACACACATATGCTAGACATTGCGATGAGTAAAGGATTAGATATGAGATATCTACCAGAGCCCCTATCTTATTAGATATCCAATAAGCCCATGAATTATTCGATCCCATGGACGAGATCCAATTAGAGCCTATGAGAGATTATTGGATAGAGATCCACTAATCTAAAAGGCTTGGGTAATTGAATGCAGATCCAATACCCACTAGGGAAGGATCCATTAGGGTTTGATAGGGGACCTCTATAAATAAGAGGGATTTAATGGTTCATAGGCTAGAGTCTTTGCTTGCCTCTTCTATTATCCTCCCCCTCTCAACCTTAGAGTAGGCCTAGAGTTTTGAGGAGTGTCGTCGCGGTCCTGCTGTGTGGATCACCGCTAGAGAGGAGGACACTTGACCTCCTTCACCCTCTCCTAGAGATCTGCAATGAAACAGGGATATACGATCTCCCTAAGTAACAAAATCTATTCTATATGTAGTTTGTTTTGTAAATTTTTGCGCACCAATCTTCACACAACGATGAACATCTTTTTGGGAAATTGAGGATTTTTTTTTCTTATTCTTCCGCTATGCATGTGATGTCGCCCCCAAGATTTTTCAATAGTGGTATCATAGCTAGGTTGTTCGTGTGAATGATTGGTTTTGAACTGCGTGTGTTATATTTAGGAAGAATTTTGACCTTAAATTATTGACGTTGCTGCCCTTGCTACTTTTGAAGATGGCAGCCTACTTGCTGCTATCTTAGTGCAGGCATGCCGCCTACAGTGGTGGTGCGTAAGGGCGGCGCTTGTGGGTGTTGGACCCACGAGCAGAGGCACCGCGGGCATGGTGCCTGCGGCTACTTCTCCTGCGAGATGAGGCACTACAGGGCAGTGGTGCCTGCTGCCGCTGCTCCCGTGGGCAAACCACCCCCCCCCCAAGGGGCGGCCACTCGGCGGGGCAGCACCGTCTGTAGGCACTACTCGTGGAGGTGGCAACGCTCGCAGGGGTGCCCATCTACAGGGGCAGCGTCGCCAGCGGACGTGTCGCCCACAGGCGAGGGCAGCACCCTGCCCTCCGTCACACGGCCTACCACTAGCAAGGTGGCGGCGGCGGCTATAGTAGGGCAAAGGGAGAAAGGGGCTTAGGGTTATTTGGGCAAAAGATAATTTTGCCCTTGGGAAGTTGAGAAATTCTAGTTTCTGTCCTTTGTCAAATTATGAAAATACCCCTAGGAATTCTAAAATTCCTTACATATCCCTGATTTCAAAAAATATTAATTAATTAAAAAGTTTAATTGATTATTATTTTTATTATTATCTAGTAGTCCTACATGATGATGATTTATACATGTGATGTATGATGTATGGACGGATGATCATGAATCATGTGATGTGTGTACTTATGATTATTATTATTGGGGCATACGAGCCTCCTCGTTTATTGTCGGGTCTGCATGCCTATGATTAAATTGTAATCACATGAGGAGGCACAGCAAGAGTGTGGATGCGATAGAGGGACCCACGAGACGGATGATCGCGATGCATTGAGATGCATCGAGATATCGACGGAACCGACGAGGACGAGATGGATGATCACAGGGCATGGAGATGCACCGTTGCACACATAAATCTTGATGTGCGTGATTAGGCCTACTGACTCGGGCCGGATCACATTAGGTTATGATTCATGATAATCTGGTGTGATTGCTTATACATATACTAGATTTGTATATATATTTGCATGCGATGTAGATATATATTAAATATGTATATGTTTGATATGTCATATTAGGAGACCAAATTATAGAAACCTCTCTCTCGATAATATTAAGTCGGTAAACATGAGGCAATTAGATTAACCCACGAGGCCTTCCATCATTATGAGTAGGAACCGATTCCCGATGTAGGTTGAGTTGGTCGAGTCCCTCGAGGCTCACCTATATCGTAATTCGCTATTTTGCTTACGACATATAGATGTTACCGGTGACCTGAGGACAAGATATGCTTGGTCGAGTCCCTCGAGGGTATATCATCAAATCAAACTCATCTTGTAACGAAAGTGTTGACTTAACCGAACATCATGGTTGGTTGAGTCCCTTGGGACCATGGTGATTCGGAGGCCGAATAGGACGAGAATCAAAAGGAATTATGATCGGTAAGAGTTGTCTACCTTTTGGGCTTAGTGTGATTGGTCGAGTCCCTCGAGGTTACACTAAGACACTGATTGGATCCCGATCCCTACTAGAAGTTTGCCAGAAACTTCCGTTTCACATGCTGAGGGTGTCGTATGACTCGCTAGTAAAATATTGGGGCATACTAAGATAGAAGCTCATATCTTGATTGTTTGTTTTTTATAAAATCTGTATGTTATTCATTTCTACTGCATCTTTATTTTTAGAAAATGTCGGTTTCAAATCCCTTACGTGGCATACTTGATGTCAATCGTCTCATTGGTCTAAATTATACAGATTGGCTCTGCAACTTGAGAATTATTCTCACGGTAGAGAAAATCATGTACGTCCTTGATACAGTAATGCCTACACCCGAGGAAGGGGCAAGTGAGGATGAGATCTCTTGCTACGAAAAGTACATTGATGACTCCATTCTTGCTCATTGCTACATGTTGGGCTCTATGACTCCTGAGTTATAGAGACAACATGAAAAGATGGATGCTAGATCCATTCTCCTCTTCTACGCTAGGATAACTAAGGGGACACTGGTTCAGAACCATATCTTAAAGATAATTGAGTGGATAGAAAAACTCACATGACTAGGAATGGTCTTAGAGGATAACTTATGTGTGGACATTGTGCTTCAGTCCCTACCAGATTTCTTTTCACAATTTATAATGAATTTTAATATGAACAAGCTTGAGGTGACTCTCCCAAAGCTCCTCAATATATTGAGGGAGGCAGAGAGTACTATTAAGAAAGAGAAGCCAATTCTCTACACTAGTGAGACGAAAGGAAAGCAGAAAAGTCCCTTAAGAAGGGCAAGGGCAAGGGCAAGGGCAGATCAAGTAAAGCAAAGGTTGCTAAGAAAGACCCAACAAAGGACAAAGTCTAGTGCTTCCACTATGGCAACGATGGGCATTGGAAGAGGAACTACAAAGAGTACCTTGCAGAGAGGTGAAACAGAAGCTTGGAGAAGCTTCAAGTACATTCATGATCAATCTCCAGTTGTTAGATTTTTGTGATAGTGTATTGGTATTGAATACTAGTATTTCTTATCACATCTGCAATTTGTAGTAGATTCTGGTAAAGCCTAGGTGAGATTGGTGAGATGAATATTACATAAAGATTTGTTTATGCTAGACACTACTCCATATATCATTAATGTAAGAGTGTCTAAGAGGAAATGAGATGAGGTAAACAGTGCATACCTATGGCATTGTACGCTAGGTCACATCCATGAGGGAAAGATTCAAAAGTTACTAAATGATGGATATCTAGATTCATTCGACTATGAGTCATATACAATTTGCGAGCCTTATCTTCATGGAAAACTGACCAACTCTCCATTTAGTGAAACTGGAGAGAGAGCCATTGAGCTGCTGGAACTCATACATAGTGATGTATGTGGACCCATGTCAACTCATGCCATTGGTGGTTACTCCTACTTCATTACCTTTACTGATAATTTCTCAAGGTATGAATATATGTACTTAATGAAGTACAAGTTCGAGGCCTTTGAGAAATTCAAAGAGTATAAGAATGAAGTGGAGAACTAGACTAGAAAGAGTATCAAGGCTCTTCAATCAGATCGAGGAGGTGAGTACTTAAGTACAAAGTATACTTAGTTCCTCAAGGACCATAAGATATTATCCCAATGGATACCTCCTTATACACCTCAACTCAATGGTGTCTCTGAAAGGAGAAATCATACACTATTAGACATGGTACGGTCCATGATGAGTTTCGCTAACCTACCCATCTCATTCTAGGGATATGCCCTAGAGGACGCAGTTTACCTTCTTAAAAAAGTTTCAATTAAGTTGGTAGTGTCTACACCATATGGGATATGAAAAGGGAAGAAGCATGATCTTAAGGTTGTTAAGATTTGGGGCTACTTTGCCCGCATTAAAAGACACAATCTCGATAAGTTGGAATCGAGGACAGAGCGGTGCAAGTTCATGGGATACCACAAGGAAACTTCTGGGTATTATTTCTATCATCTCGATGACCAAAAGGTCTTTGTAGCCAAGAGAGCAGTGTTCCTTGAGAAGGAACGCATTCTTGGCGGAGATAGTGGGAGCATGATAAAGTTAAGAGAGGTTGGAGAACCAAGCTCAAGCACTACTCTACAGCCCGAGTCTGTTCAGGTACGTAACACACAAGTTTCAACTTTACATAGGTCTGGCAGAGTATATCATCCTATTGAGAGATATGTGGGACATATTAGAGGAGAGGATATTGAGGACATTGATCCTCAAACCTACGAGGAGGCTATTATGAGTATAGACTCTGGGAAGTGGCAAGAAGCCATGAATTGTAAGATGGATTCTATGTACTCCAATAAGGTTTGAAACCTAGTTAATGCACCCGAAGATATTGTACCCATCGGTTGCAAGTAGATCTTTAAGAAAAAGATTAGAGTAGATGGAAAGGTAGAGACTTATAAAGCAAGGCTAGTGGCTAAGGGGTATCGTGAAAGACAAGGTGTTGACTATGACGAAACCTTCTCACCTGTAGCAATGCTAAAATCCATCCGAATTATATTGGCTATTGCAACATACTATGATTATGAGATCTCACAGATGGATGCAAAAATCGTATTCCTCAATCGGAACCCTGAGGAGGAGGTGTATATGATACAACCCGAGGGATTCGTATCTAAGAACTGCCCAGATAAGGTGTGCAGGTTGCTTAGATATATTTATTGACTAAAGTAAGCTTTCCGAAGTTGGAACATAAGATTTGATGAGGCAATCAAATCTTATGACTTCGTTAAGAACGAAGATGAGCCTTTTATGTATAGGAAGGTAAGTAGGAGCGCTATCACCTTTTTGTTATTATATGTGGATGACATCCTGATCATTGGGCATGATGTAGGAATGCTATCCACAATAAAGGCTTGGTTATCTAGACACTTCTCCATGAAGGACTTAGGAGAAGCATCCTATATCTTGGAGATTCGGATCTATAGAGATAGATCCAAGAGGATGCTTGGCTTGTCCCAGTCCAAGTACATAGAAACTATTGTCAAAAGGTTTGGCATAAAAAATTCTAAAAGAAGTCTCATACCGATGAGATATGGGATATCGCTTTCTAGGAATATGTCCCCAAAGACTCCAGAAGAAAGGATGAACATGGATATGACACCTTATGCCTCAGTGATAGGGTCTATCATATATTTCATGCTATATACTAGGCCTGATATAGCGCATGCTTTAAGTGTCACGAGCAGGTATTAGGCGGATCCAAGCTTGGAGCATTGGAAACCAATAAAATGTATCCTTAAGTTCTTGAGAAGGACTAATCTTTTACTAGTATATAGAGATAGCAGCCTTAGGGTTGAAGGCTACACGGACTCAAGTTTTCAATCTGATGTCGATGATAGCAAGTCGAATTCGGGGTATGTGTACACCTTGAATGGAGGAGCAGTGTGCTGGAAGAGTATATTGTTGTAGCAGAGGTGGAGTATATTGCTGAAGTAGAGGCAGCAAAGGAGGGAGTTTGGGTGAAGAAGTTCATCACAGATCTAGGAGTCGTGCCGGATAGTGAGGAGCCGATTTCCTTATATTGCGATAACAATCGGGCGATTGCTCAAGCGAAGGAACACAAGTCACATCAGAAGTATTCTGAGGAGGTTCCAGCTTATTAGAGAGATCACGACCCGAGGAGATGTAGTAGTGGAAATAGTTCCATCCGAAAATAACATTGTAGATCCACTAACAAAGCCATTGTCTCAGATTGTCTTTGAGCATCATAGGGGTCTGATGGGAATCAGACACATAGGTGATTGTCTTTAGGTCAAGTGGGAGATTGCTAGTCATAGGTGCCCAATAAGCCAATCACATGAGTGATGGCACGTATGACTTGACACAGAATCTTTTTGCTTATTATATTTTGACATTTATCACTTTATATTTACTATTGCATATATGCATGTATATATTGTGATGTCTTTGGATCTATGCAATGGGAATCCGATCGTGATGAGATCATGAAAATGAGATCAATTCACCTTTAAATACATATCATAAATAATCCCGGTCATAGGTTAGTCGAGAGGGACATCATGATAATTGGACAGATTGGTGTGCTATATACCGGTATATATGATGGATGCAATTGGTCTCATAGCTGCTCATGTGGGGATAGTAGGGATACAGTACATGTGCTCATTGGAGAATGAGTTCACTGATTGATCCGCTTACGGAATGCTGGATGGTTAATAATGCCTTATTGTTAGACAGTGATTCCGTAGTCCTAGTGGTGTATTTGGACCTTAGACTTGAGACACTAAGGATATCCTGTATGAGTGCTCCACTCTTTGATACCAGACTTATAGATTTGGATGTCCCAGATCTAGTACAGCTGGTCATTGGGAGTTGCAGTCGACCTTACAAGGGCTATTGAGTGTCGATAGAGGATCATCCACTCTCGATATCATGAGAGGAATATCTCATATATTATTGCTCAGACAAATCCCTAGCCAGAGTCATTCGGATTGAGAGAGAAAGAGTTCTCCGGGAGAATCTGATTAGAATAAGACTCGAGAAGAAACCGAACGGGTCTGACAGCACCATACCCGATATACGGTCTCTGGGATATTCGATGGATGAGGAACTATAGGTATACAGTAACTAAGGATAGACAAATCCAATGGATTGGATTCCCCTGTATCGTTTGGGGACTACGGTGTAGTGGCCTAGTACGTCCGTAGTTGATGAGTCGAGTGAATTATTATATAGATAATAATTCATTAAGTTAATAGTTTTGACAAATATGACTCACGGTCAGCTCGATATTGGGCCTAGAGGGTCACACACATATGGTAGGCATTGCAATGAGTAGAGGTTCGGATATAAGATATTCGTCGGAGCCCCTATCTTATTGGATATCCAATAAGCCCCTGAATTATTGGATCCCATGGACGAGATCCAATAAGAGCCCATGAGAGATTATTGGATAGAGATCCACTAATCTAAAAGGCTTGGGTAATTGGATGCAGATCCAATACCCACTAGGGAAAGATCCATTAGGGTTTGATAGGGGACCTCTATAAATATGAGGGATTCAATGATTCATAGGCTAGAGCCTTTGCTTGCCTCTCATATTCTCCTCCCCCTCTCCACCTCAGAGCAGGCCTAGAGTTTTGAGGAGCGTCGTTGTAGCCCTACTATATGAATCACCGCTAGAGAGGAGAACGCTTGACCTCCTTCACCCTCTCCTAGAGATATGCAAGGAAACAGGGATATATGTTCTCCCTAGGTAACACAATCTATTCTATACATAGTTTGTTTTATGAATTTTTGAGCACCAATCTTCGGACGATGACGAACATCTTTTTGGGAAATTAAGGATTTTTTTTTTTTGTTCTTCCGCTGCGCATATGATATCACCCCCAAGATTTCCCAACAGTCTCCTGAACTTATGAAAAGGAAAAGAGGGGTGTAAAAGGGTAGTTAGTCTTCTCCCATTAAAAAAAGACTGATAGTGGATGCCGGTGGCCTCGACGGAAGAGGAATCGATGAAGTGGATGTAGGTCACGACGATCGAACCACTATAAAAATCTAGTTTGCGTCTCTTATGCAATTTACTTTACTGCAAACCACTTTAGTTACTTTACATCGACTATGTTCTTCTATATGCTTTCAAAGTTAATACCTTTATGAAATGGTTTTTCATCGGAAACAGATTTAATCACATCAAACTTTTGAACCGACGTAATTTTTACCGCTGTACTAATTCACCGCCCACCCCCCCCCCCCCCCCCCACCCCCCCGCCTCTTAGTGCCGACTCTTTTCCTAATAATTGGTATCAGAGCCTCGTATTTCTCATTTGGTTTAACACCCAAGAGAAATGGCTCTTTTCGGCTTTCAAGAGAGTCACTCTCTCATCCGTCCTCCCTTGTTCATTGGGAAGGACTACACTTATTGGAAAACTCATATGAGAGTTTTCTTGCTTTCCTTAAACCTTGATTTATGGAATATTATTTAAAACAGTTTTCGAAGGTCTTCTCTTCCAATGAACCATTGGAATGATTTGGAGAAGAAGACTTTTTCTTTAAATGCTAGAGCGATGAATACTCTATTTTGTACCTTAGACAAAACTGAGTTCAATTGGGTTTCTATTTGCGAAATGACTTTCGATATTTGACACATTCTTGAAACCATACACGAAAGCACTAGTAGAGTAAAAGACTCTAAGATTAATATTTTAATGTATGATTTTGAATTGTTTCATATGAAACCAAGCGAAACCATTAGAGATATGTACACCCGTTTTACGGATGTCGTCAATGGTTTAAAAGCACTTGGTAAAAGTTTTTCAAATTTTGAACTCGTTAACAATATCTTAAGATCACTTTCTAAAACTTAGGATTCAAAAGTAATGGCTATTCAAGAATTAAAAAACTTGAACTATTTCCCTCTCGAAGAACTTATTGGGTCTTTGATGACCTATGAAATGACTAATGTGGCACTTGACAAACATAATAACCTCCTTCCAAAGAATAGGAAGGATTTAACACTTCGAACAAAAGAAGACCACTCAAGCATAAGCTCAAGTGATGGTGAACTTGAACTCCTCACTAAGAAATTTAAAAAATTCATGAAACAAAAATTAAAGAACAAAAAGAATACAACTACTTGCTATAAATGTAAGGAGAGGGAAGCATATTGGGATAAATCAAGCTCATCCAAAGATGAGAAAAAAATCAACAAAGACGAGGTGGTAAACTACGCCTTAACGGCTTTTGACGATAAGGTAATCAAATTGCCCTTAGTTTACTTTAAAATAACATAATGCTTTTCATAAGTTATTTTTAATTTAGTTTAGAAAAAAATATTTTTTTGAAAAATATATGTTTAATAATGTAATGAAAATGCAAAAAATTAGGAATCATGCTTATCCTTTTAGTAATTTTTTGAAAATGATCATGAAAATTGTATGCTTTATGAAAATATAATAAAATATTAATCTAATACTTGCACACCAAATATGATTAATCTTATGTATATGTTTAAGAAGCAATAATATATATCTTAATGATTTTCATTATAAATGATGATGCATGGCTTTTATATAGAAACTAAGTATGAAAAGTTAGATTCACCTAAAACGAAAAATATATGACTACAACAAACAAAATGATCTTGATGGAAAATGCTTTATGTTAGATGAAATCAATTTAGATGATGCATAATGATGTAATTATGTAATAAAAATATTAAAAGTTTTGATACCATGCTTGGTGATTTTATACTATGCATGAGATTTAGAAATGATGCATGATGATTTTTTGTGATTTATGCCTTATTGATCTTTGATGTAATAAATCTTGCACTTTCGGATTTAAACGTTGATGCATGTATTTACTTTGCATAAATGAAATAAATCACATGAATTGAAACAACTAAAAATAGGATATGTTTCTCCTTGAAAGATTTCTTTTTCCCTACTTTATCGAGTTTTCCAAAAAGGATATTAATGAATCTATTTGTATCACTTTTGTGAATCTCTTGAGAATGATTTTGATTTTATAATTTTATAATTATGCATGGTGATTTGAAATAATGATGATTTTTGGGTTTATTGAATTTGATGATTTCTATTATTTTCATATTATTTTTTATTATAAATAATAAAGCATGGCCTTTGTATGAAAAACTTGAACATGAAATCAATCACAAAATTTGGAACTAAATGAACTTGAGCTATTTTTAATCTATCTATGTTGCTTTCATTAAATGATCTAAAATGTGATTTTGATGATCATTTTGGATTTGACAATTTGTTTTCATATTTAACCAAACACTTAATTTATTCGTGTTTATGACATGAGATGTATTTTATATGAATCTCTTTTTTTTCTCATATGATTTTATCGTCTGAAGAAGAAAATTATCATAATGAACCTATGAATCTCTTGGACTATGAAAAATATTTTGATGATTTTACATGATGATTTTGGATTTCTTTTCGTATGATTCGTTTTAATAATAAGATGATATATCCAATAGAATCATTTATTGATGTTTATGACTTGAGTTTTATTATGTAAAATTTCTTGTATTCATGAAGCATATCTTATCACCAATTTTTTCTTGATATCTTCCATGTGATGACTTGAATATTTACACCTTTATGCTATTCCCCTCTTCTTCTTTCTTATTTACAATGACAAAGGGGAGAAAGAAAATCACTAGCATTTCATGAGATCGATAAATCTCTTCGTTTCATTTTGAATCTCTTGAAAGGGACTTTGTTCATTTGACAAATTGAATGAGTTGAAGTGATGATTTAAAAATATTTATTCAAATGCATGAATCGACAATCCTTTTGTCAAATGAAACATGATTTTTTTTGTGAATTCTTAGAATTATAACTTGAGTCTTCTTTTCCTATCATGCTTTCTATTTACAAAAGAAGAAATTTGTCAAAAATGATATATGGTCTTATCTTTCATGACATGATTTCTTTGTATTTATGGCTTGTATGCCTTGAAATTTTTGAAATATTTTATACCATTATGTTCTTCCCTTATTCTTTCTTGTTTACAATGATAAAATGGGGAGATGTTTTGATCATTCATGGTAGGATGTAATTTGACAAAATTGATACCATCATGAAATGATACATGCAATACTTATGAATTTATTAAAATGATGTATATGATGTATTGCATATGATGTGAATCATGATTATAATTGCATTGACTTGAATTCAATTTAAATTCAAGGTTTATCTCAATTATGACATATTGAAATAAGAATGATACTCTATTTTTGTCATAATTTGAAAATTGATGAATTGCACCATTATTTTGTTATTCCCCACATTTTGCCAATGACAAAGGGGGAGAAAGAATTTCTTGCATGTACATCATGAAAAGAGGCAAACTTGCTAGCTTGCTAATCTCAAAAGGGAAGCAAGAAGTGCTATCTTACAAATCTCAAAAGAAGCAATGTTTTCTAAGTTACACATTTCAAGAAGAGGAAAAATAGTCTATCTTGAATATCTCAAAAGATTTAAAATTTTGCTAACTTTTATATATGTAAAATTTGATAGCTTGCATACTATAAAATGATATAAATTTGCTAGCCTACATATTCTAACATGATGTAGAACTTGCTATCTTGAACATCACCAAGACTTGCTAGCTTGCAATCTCAAGAGAAGCAATAGTGTTATCTTGCCTATCTCAAGAAGCAAAGCATACTAAACTTGCACATATAGCAAAATTTACAAACCTGAAATGATACAAATTTTTGCAAGCTTTTATGATGATAAAACTGAAAATTATGTTTATTATGCAATGATTTGAACTTATATCTCAAACATCTTAAAAGTTGCACTTCTCCTTTTTGTTGATGACAAAGGGGAAGAAGTCTGATATTATGCATAAGTCTTATAATAACATGTGGCTTTGATTTTTGAATCCAAAAGTTCTATCAATATGGCATATTGGTAAGGTGAGTTTGTATAAACTCCGGGAGTTAAAGGTTAACTCCGGGAGTTAAAGGTTAACTCCGGGAGTTAAAGGTTAACTCCGGGAGTTAAAGGTTAACTCCATCATCAATTGATTGTCATCATTAAAAAGGGAGATATTGTTGAATCTCGGATTTTGATGATGAAACCAAATGATAAGTGTTTATGACTTGATATGTGTTTTGAGTGATGCAGGATACTTTGAATAGGATGAGACAACTAAAGCTGGAAGAATCATGATGGGCTAGTGAAAAATATGTCAGAAAATTAGACGTTGAGCCAAAGGATCAGTCGACGTATTGACAGAAGGCTTCGGTCCATGGATTCGGGCATTAGGCCAAGAAGAATGAATATTGCGCCAAGGAAATCAGAGTTGCAGAGGTCAACTGGCCGATTGGGCAATAGGCTGCAAGAGAGGACGATGCGCCGAAGAATCGGACGAAGCGTCAATAGACCAATGACATGCCGGGCAACATGATTCATGCTTAGTAATAATTGTCCAGATTGAAGGGTATTTTATATGTGCAGGATTAACTACGATAGCAAGGCATAAAGCAAAATGAAGTCCCGGAGTCAAAAACGTTATTTCGTTGGGAGTTTGAGAGTTCATCAGAAGTCCGGACGTTCGTCGGAAGTTCTGCAGGAATTGACCAAGAAGTCTAGGAGCTTCCTGGGAGTCTGCTGGAACATTGCCGAGAGATCGTCAGAAGTTTACCAGAAGATCGCCGAAAGAAACCTAGACTTACGAACTTTGTTTAGCATAGTAAATATCTTAAAATTCATAGTTAGCATATAATTAAGATTAAAATTGGGCTAATCCAATTAGGGGACAATTGGGCTAAGTTTGGGTTGTGTTGGGCCTAGAGAAAGGCACAAATAGTGACCAAACAAGTGAAACCATCATGGAACAGTCTCCGAGACTGTGTTAAGCGATGGTACAGCCAGTCTAGGTAGTGGTACCACCCAGACTCAGTCTTTGAGACTATCTGGGTGGTGGTACCACCAGTATGGGCGGTGGTACGGCCCAGTGTCAGGCTATAGGTGGTGTTACTGCTCGTACCCTAAAATTCAAGGGTTTAAATTTTGGGCTCCAAATTTGAATCCATTTGGGGCCTATAAATACCCCAGCTATTCCTGCATGGATAAACAAGAAATATTGAGAAAAACTCTGTGATTCTAAATTTGTAGACCTTAGAAAGTTGAGTTCTCTCCTCCTAAAGCTTAGAGAGAGTTCTAAGGGAAGTGTAAGAGGGATACCTTATAAAAGAGGGTTGTCTCCTAAACCTGTGAAAAGGAGAAGAGGGGTGTAAAAGGATAATTGGTCTTTATCTAATGAAAGAAGACCGATAGTGGATGCTAGTGACCTCGACGAAAGAGGAATCGGCGAAGTGGATATAGGTCATGACAACCGAACAACTATAAAAATCTGGTTTGCATTTCTCTTATGCAATTTACTTTACTGCAAACCACTTTACTTACTTTACATCCACTATGCTCTTTTATATGCTTTCAAAGTTAATACCTTTACGAAATGATTTTTCATTGGAAATAGATTTAATGATAACGAAGTTTTGAACCGACGTAATTTTTATCCCTGCACTAATTCACCCCTGCCCTCTTAGTGCTAACTCTTTTCCTAACACACATGACACTCAAAGCATGCACTAAATCAGGCCTGGTACATAGTATGACATACATGATAGACCCAATTGCTAAGGCATAGGGTATCTGTTAGGATCGGAGCGGCACTAAGAGGGGGGGGTGAATTAGTGCAGCGGATTAAAACTTCGGTTTTAGAAAATCTTTCGTACGATAAGAACGGAACTTGAAAAACTTAACTTGAAAGCGTATTCTTAGAGTTGCGCAGCAAAGGTAATAAGTAACTAAAGCATGTAAGAAGGTTTGCAGTAATGTAAACAGCGACAATGAAAAGCAAACCAGAGATTATGCCGATTTTAGAGTGGTTCGGTCAAATGACCTACATCCACTTGCGAGGCCCCTCTTCGATGAGGTTCCCACCTTCCACTAGCAAATCTCTTGAAATGGAAGGGTAAATACCCCTCTTACAACCTTTTACAAGCAGTTCAACCTTTTACAAATTTTCAATAAGAAAGAAGGAGGAGAACTCTCTAGCAAATTGAAAACAAGACTTGCTAAGACTTTCTAAGACTTTTCTCTCAATCAAAATGCTTCTCAAAAGTTGTAATCTCAGCTGAGATTTGAGGGGTATTTATAGGCCTCAAGAGGATTCAAATTTGGGCTCCAAAAATTTGAATTCTCTTATGTTCCCGATGCTGGCGGTGCCACCGCCTGTCAGTGGCGGTGCCACCGCCCAGCCCAAGCGGTGCTACCGCCCAGCTCTCGGGCACTGGGCGGTGCCACCGCCCAGCCCAGGCGGTGCTACCGCCTACAGTGTTTTCAGCCTAACTACAGTATTTTCAGCCCACTAGTTGGGCTTCAATCTTGGCCCAAACTAGTTCGAACTCGAGCCCAATTGGCCCCTACTTGGGTTATAGGATTAATACCTAATCCTAACCCTAATTAACATGCTAACTACGAATTTAAAGACATTTTATAAGCTATTACGAAATCCAAAAGTCAAGACTTCTTCCGGCGAGCTTCCGACGAACTTTCGGCGGTCTTCCGATAAACTCTCGGAAACCATTCTATGGACTCCCGACAAGCTCTTAAACTTCATGATTTGATCTTGGCGAGTTCCAATGAGCTTCTTCAGCAAGCTCCGATCTCTCTCGGCGAGTTCCGGCAGCGTTCCCGACGAACCTTCGGACTTCCGTCAAACTCTTGAACTCCCAACGAATCCTTCGCACTTGACTCCGCACTTTGTTTTGCTTTATGTCTTCGTCATTATCGTAGTTAATCCTGCACACACAAGAAAAAACTCTACTCCGATCTAGACAATTATTATAAAGTGAATTGACATTCTGTTGCCCGGCACGTCATTGGTTGGCGCTTCGTCCGATTCTTCGGTGCATCGTACTCTCTTGCGGCTTGTTGCCCAATCGGCGGTTGACCTCCGCAACGCCGATATCCTTGGCGCAATTCCACTCTTGGCCTGATGCCCGACGTCCGAAGCCTTCTGCCATCTAATATCCTAATGTGATCTCCTCCGGCACAACGTTAATTCCTCCTGTCTTAATTGTCTAATCCTGATTGAGGAGACCTGCATAACTCAAAATGCAGTTAAACATAAACATAATTATCAATTGGTTTCATCATCAAAATACGAGATTCAACAATCTCCCCCTTTTTGATGATGACAACCAATTGATGACGAGTTAAACTTGACTCCCGGAGTTTAAATAAACTCCCCCTATCAATATGTCATATTGATAGAACCTTGAATTCAAATTGATTTCAAGTTATTGCAATATTCATCATGAATACTTGCAACACGTCATTATAAACTCATGCATAGACTTATGCATATCATGTCATCAACATACTTCTCCCCCTTTGTCATCAACAAAAAGGAGAAGTACAACTTTTCTTTGTGTTGGTAATATAAGTTCAACTCATTGCATGAAAAACATAATATTAAGTTTTATCATCATGCAGTTTTGAAGCTAGAAAATTTAGCAAGTAATGCATCATGCTTAGGACATTCAAGCTATAAAGTTTTAGATATGCAAGTTTTACAGCATACAAGATAGCACTTTTGGTAATGTTCAAGATAGTAAGTTTTACATCATGCAAGCTAGCAATATTGAGATGTTCAAGAAAGCAACTCTTGCTTCTTAAAATATGCAAATTTGTCAAGTTTTGCTAGATGTGCAAGTTAGCATTTTTGCCTCTTAAGATAGGCAAGATAGCACATTTGCTTCTTTTGAGATAGCAACTTTTTGCTTCTCTTTAGACCACAAGCTAGCAATTTTTACTATATGTAAGTTTCACAATATACAAGCTAGCAAAAATTTTGAAAGCAAATGTAAGATAGCTTTCTTGTGTAAGCTCATAATTCTTGCTTCCTATTGCAATGTGCAAGTTGCAAGTTTTGCTCCTTGAGATAGGCAAGATAGCACTTTTGCAATTTTTGTTTCTTAAGATAGGCAAGCTTGTGATGTTCAAAATAACAAGCTCTTTCTTCTAGAAGTGTCATTTTTGCTTTCTTTACAAAGTGTAAGCTAGCAAAATGTTTGAAAAAGTGATCAAGTTTTGCAACATACAAGCTAGCAAAAATGTCAAACTAGCAAGAGATAATATTCTACATGAGGCAAGCAAACAATTTGGCAAATGCTACATTTGCATCTTCTCTTTTGAGAAGTGCAATTTTTGCTTTCATCTTGAATTGTGCAAGCTAGTTAGTTTGCCTCGTTTCATGATGTCCACGCTAGAAATTCTTGCTCCCCCTTTGTCATTGTTAAAAAGAAGGGAAGACCCTTATATCAATTCTCATATTATGACAAAGGTAAATATCATTCTTATTTGTGCATCATTATATATTCAAATTAAAACATACACAATTTCAATAACCTTATTTTTGATGCACGATACCGAAAAATAAATCAATCATCATTAATAAGCATATCATACATGTTGATCATGATACCAAACACTCATCATTTAAAGCATTCATGATACACATCATATGCAATAAATACATCATGTACATCATTATCATAAGTATTGCATACATCATTTTAACTTTATGAATATTTCATCATTGCATGAATTATACCAAAACATTTCAAGCCATGCAAGCCATAAATACAAAGAAATCATGTCATGAAGGATAAAATCATTTGAATACCAAAAGACATGATTCATATAGTAAATATCTTCTTTAAATAAAATATCAAGAAAAATCATAGGAGTACAAAGAAGAGATCTTGTTTTAAAAGAAAAATCAAGTAATAACTCCAAGAACTCACAAGGAAAAATCATGATTCATTTAGAAAAATCTCCTCTCAAGAGAATATCAAGTAAAATCGTAGAAGATCGATTAATGAGAAATTTTGATTTATAATAAAATCTCATGTATCGAATGTCGAGAAATCAAAATGATGATTTATATAAAAAATATCACAAGTTATATTCAAGAGAAAAATCATCATTCACTTTCAACTTATTCAATTTGTCACATCAATATTTCTTAGATATGCATGATACCAAAACATGGTTTTAAATCTTTAACATATATCATGCATAAATTGAAAGAAGAAGGGAAGAATTCAAATGTACAAAGATTTCAACCATCTCATAAACAAATGTAAGACCAAGTCATGAATCCAAAATTCCATGAATCAAAATGATCATCAAAGGTAATCTCATGTTATTCCAAGAAATCAATATCATGATTTTGATAAAACTCATTTCAAATTTAAATCATCAAAATCATCAAAATATCAACATTACTTTCAAGAGATTCAAAATGGTATACATAGATTTATCATAATAAACATCAAGATCAATAGGATCGAGAAAAATAATTTTTCAAGGAAAAAATATTTTCCTCTTTTTAGTTGTTTCAATTCATATGATTTTATTTCATTTATACCAAATAAAAACATGTATAATGTTTAAAACCAAAAGTGTAAGATTTATTACAACAAAGATTAATAAGGCACTTTTATTATGGTAAAAATCAATAATTCATAAATCACAAGATTCATATGCATAATTTTGAAATTTATTAAGCATGATCATTATGCATGACACTAAAACATGGTTTCAAAATGTTTAATATTTTCATTACATCAGTATGCAATGGTTTCATTGAACATAATTTTCAATGATTCTTATAGATAACTAAAACTTCTTTAGTTTTAATTTATGTGATTGACTTAATATTAGCATGCTCAAGTTTTGTTCTTATGTCAAAAACATACATCATGTTTGAAAACCAAAGACAAGGTTAAAAAAAAATCATCAAGCCTTCCATATAAAAACCATGCATTATCATTGAAAGTTAATATGGAAATCATCAAAATACACATGTATGGATTAATCCTAAGCATTATCACATATCATATAATTATCATCCCTAATGTTGCATATATCATTCAACATTTCAAAACATAACATACAAGAACCTTAGCAATATACTTTTCATTATCAATTTTTTAATTTTTCAAAGATGCTAAAAAGAGAAACATGATATAATTTTTGAAAAATAATTTTTTTATTTTCTATTCCTACTGTCTAAATTAAGCACTCATGAAAAACTTCAAGTAATTTCAAAATAATTCAAGAGAGTTGAGTTACTTACCTTGTAGTCGAAGTCCGTCAAAGCCCAATTCGTTGTTTCACCTTTGGAAGTTCTTGATTCATCCTTGGGTTCCTTCCTTTTCTTTGGCCTCTTCCTCCGTTCAAGTCCATTGTTCATTTTAGATTTTTGTTTAACGAACTTATTAAGAGTTAGTGTTCGAAGTTCAAGTTCATCATTGTCCTCATCACTTGAGTCATCGCTCAAGTGGTATTCATTTGTCCAGAGTTCCAAATCCTTCCTGTTCTTTGGAAGGTGGTTCAAGTGTTCATTGTGTTCATCATGTGCATTGCACACCATTTCATATGTCATCAATGAGCCGATAAGTTCTTCAAGTGGAAAAATATTTAAATGTTTTGTTTCTTGTATTATCGTTACTTTTGATTCCCAAACTTTAGAAAGTGATCGTAAAACTTTACTAACAAGTTCAAAATTCGAGAAACATTTGCCAAGAGCTTGTAAACCATTGACGACATCCATAAAACGGGTGTACATGTCAACAATGGTTTCGCTCGGCTTCATTTGAAAAAGCTCGAAATCATGCATTAAAATGTTAACTTTCGAGTCTTTGACTCTACTAGTTCTCTCGTGTGTGATTTCAAGTGTTCGCCAAATATCAAAAGTCGTTTTGCACGTAGAAATCCGATTGAACTCATTCTTGTCTAAAGCGCAAAATAAGGCATTCATAGCCTTTGCGTTTAAAGAAAAATACTTCTTCTCCAAATCCGACCATTCGTTCATCGGTTTAGAGGGAAGTTGAAAACCGTTTTCAACAATATTCCATAAATCCAAATTCATAGAAATCAAGAAAACTCTCATTCGAGTTTTCCAATAAGTGTAGTCCAATCCGTTAAACAACGGTGGACGAAAAACCGATAAACCCTCTTGAAAGCTATGAAGAGCCATTTCTCTCGGGTGTAAATCCGAAATGAGAAATACCGGGCTCTGATACTAATTGTTAGGATCGGAGCGGCACTAAGAGGGGGGGTGAATTAGTGCAGCGGATTAAAACTTCGGTTTTAGAAAATCTTTCGTACGATAAGAACGGAACTTGAAAAGCTTAACTTGAAAGCGTATTCTTAGAGTTGCGCAGCAAAGGTAATAAGTAACTAAAGCATGTAAGAAGGTTTGCAGTAATGTAAACAGCGACAATGAAAAGCAAACCAGAGATTATGCCAATTTTAGAGTGGTTCGGTCAAATGACCTACATCCACTTGCGAGGCCCCTCTTCGATGAGGTTCCCACCTTCCACTAGCAAATCTCTTGAAATGGAAGGGTAAATACCCCTCTTACAACCTTTTACAAGCAGTTCAACCTTTTACAAATTTTCAATAAGAAAGAAGGAGGAGAACTCTCTAGCAAATTGAAAACAAGACTTGCTAAGACTTTCTAAGACTTTTCTCTCAATCAAAATGCTTCTCAAAAGTTGTAATCTCAGCTGAGATTTGAGGGGTATTTATAGGCCTCAAGAGGATTCAAATTTGGGCTCCAAAAATTTGAATTCTCTTATGTTCCCGATGCTGGCGGTGCCACCGCCTGCAACTGTCAAACGTTGACAGTGCTGGGCGGTGCCACCGCCCAGCCCAGGCAGTGCTACCGCCTACAGTGTTTTCAGCCTAACTACAGTGTTTTCAGCCCACTAGTTGGGCTTCAATCTTGGCCCAAACTAGTTCGAACTCGAGCCCAATTGGCCCCTACTTGAGTTATAGGATTAATTCCTAATCCTAACCCTAATTAACATGCTAACTACGAATTTAAAGACATTTTATAAGCTATTACAAAATCCAAAAGTCAAGACTTCTTCCGGCGAGCTTCCGACGAACTTTCGGCGGTCTTCCGATAAACTCTCGGAAACCATTCTACGGACTCCCGGCAAGCTCTTAAACTTCATGATTTGATCTTGGTGAGTTCCAACGAGCTTCTTCAGCAAGCTCCGATCTCTCTCGGCGAGTTCCGGCAGCGTTCCCGACGAACCTTCGGACTTCCGTCAAACTCTTGAACTCCCAACGAATCCTTCGCGCTTGACTCCGCACTTTGTTTTGCTTTATGTCTTCGTCATTATCTTAGTTAATCCTACACACACAAGCAAAAACTCTACTCCGATCTAGACAATTATTATAAAGTGAATTGACATTCTGTTGCCCGGCACGTCATTGGTTGGCGCTTCGTCCGATTCTTCGGTGCATCGTCCTCTCTTGCGGCTTGTTGCCCAATCGGCGGTTGACCTCCGCAACGCCGATATCCTTGGCGCAATTCCACTCTTGGCCTGATGCCCGACATCCGAAGCCTTCTGCCATCTAATATCCTAACGTGATCTCCTCCGGCACAACGTCAATTCCTCCTGTCTTAATTGTCTAATCCTGATCGATTAGACCTGCATAACTCAAAATGCAGTTAAACATAAACATAATTATCAATTGGTTTCATCATCAAAATACGAGATTCAACAGTATCCTATCTATGTTTGCCCTTTTTTCAGGAGTCTTTAGGGACATATTCCTTGAAAGCGATATCCGATGTCTCATCGGTATAAGAAATCTTTTGAAATTTATCATGTCAAACCTTTTGACAATGGTGACTATGCACCTAGATTGGGACAAGCCAAGTATCCTCTTGATCTATTTCTATAGATTTGAATCCCGAAGATATAGGATGCTTCCCCTAAGTCCTTCATGAAGAAGTGTCTAGATAACCAAGCATTTACTATGGATAGCATTTCTATATTATTCATAATGATCAGGATATCGTCCACATAAAAGACCAAGAAGGTGATAGCGCTCCCACTTACCTTCCTATACACACAAAGCTCATCTTCATTCTTAACGAAGTTATAAGATCTGATCGTCTCATCAAATCTTATGTTCCAAATTTGGGAAGCTTGCTTCAGTCCATAAATGAACCAAAGTAACCTACACATCTTATTTAGGTAGTCCTTATATACGAATCCCTCAAGTTGTATCATATACACCTCCTCCTCGAGATTGCTGTTGAAGAACATGATTTTCACGTCCATTTGCTAGATCTCATAATCATAGTGTACTGTAATGGCCAACAAAATTTATATAGATTTCAGCATGGCTACGAGTGAGATCCTAAATGATACTAATTCTCCTTTAAACACAGATCCTAAATAATCCCGGTCATAGGTTACTCGAGAGGGATATCGAGATAACCAGATATACTAGTGTGTTATATACCCGTCCATATGATGGATGCAGCTGGTCTCATAGCTGCTCATGTAGGGACACTAGGGATACAATATAGGTACTTATTAGAGAATGAGTTCACTGATTGATCCAGTTATGAAATGCTGAATGGTTGATTATGCCTTATTGTCATATAGCGATTTCGTAGTCTTAGTGGTGTATTTGGTCCTTAGACTTGAGATACCAAGGATATCATGTATGAGTGCTCCACTCTTTGATACCGAACTTATATGTTTGGATGTCCCAGATCTAGCACGGTCGGTCATCAGAAGTGGTAGTCAATCTTACGAGAGCTTTGAGTGTCGATAAAGGATCATCCACTCTTAGTGTCATGAGAGGAATGTCCTATATATTCTTGCTCTAACAAATCCCTGACCAGGGTCATTCGTATTGAGAGAGAGAGTTCTCCGAGAGAATCTGATTAGAGCAAGACTTGAGTAAAAATCGTATTGGTCTTGCTAGAATTTATAATGAATTGCAAATCTGATAAGCACTATCGATATCCAATACTCATGTGTTATCATAAGAGTGTGACAAATGGAGACTAATCATGAATGTACCTGAAGCTTCTCTAAGCTTATGTTACGCCATCTTTGCAAGGTACTCTTTGCAATTCCTCTTCCAGTGCCCATCTTTGCCATAGTGGAAGCATTGGCCTTTGTCCTTTGCCGGGTCTTTCTTAGCAACCTTTGCTTTACTCAGTTTGCCCTTGCCCTTACTCTTCTTAAGGAACTTTTATGCTTTTATTTTCTTTTTGGTCTCACTAGTATAGAGAACTAACTTCTCTTTCTTGATAGTGCTCTTTACCTCCCTCAACTTATTATGGAGCTCAGGGAGAGTTACCTCAAGCTTGTTCATATTAAAATTCATTATGAATTATAAAAAGGAATCTAGTAGGGATAGAAGCACAAGATCCGCACATAGGTTATCCTTTAAGACCATTCCTAGACCTGTGAGTTTCTCTATTCACTCAATCATCTTTAGGACATGGTTCTGAATCGGTGTCCTCTCAGTCATCCTAGCACGGAAGAGGCTCTTAGATATCTCATATTGCTAAATCTTTTTCTATTCCTCAAACAGTTTGTGGGCATGTAGGAGAATAGATTTGACATCCATATTTTCATGCTCTCTATAACTCAAGAGTCATGGAGCTCAACATATAACAATAAGCAAGAGTGGAGTCATCTATGTACTTCACAAAGTGGGTATAAACATCATTGTATCGAGGATGTACGCGATTTTCTTCGTCATGAGAACAATTCTCAAGTTGTGGAGCCAATCCATATAATTTGGACTAGTGAGGCAGTTAACATCAAGTATGCCATGTAAGGGATTTGAAAGTGACATTTTTTCAAAATAAAGATGTAGTAGAAATAAATAACAAGTAGATTTTATAAAAAAATAAATAAATAAGATATTGACTTCTATCTTAATCTACTCCCACTATTTTTCTAGTGAGTCATGTGACACCCTCAGCACGTGAAACGAAAGTCTCCAGCAGACTTCTAGTGGGGATCGGGATCCAATCAATGTCTTAGTGTAACCTCGAGGGACTCGACCAATCACACTAAGCCCAAAAGGTAGACAACTCTTATCGATCATAACTCCTTGTGATTCCCATCTTGTTTGGCCTCCGAACCACTATGGTCTTGAAGGACTCAATCAACCATGATGTTCGGTTAAGTCAACACCATCGTTACAAGATGAGTCTGATTCGATGATATACTCTCAATTAACTCGACCAAGCATACTATGTCCTCAAGTCACACGTGACATCTCTATGTCCTAGGTATAGGGAAATCTAGGGGCGACATCATATGCGCAACGGAAGAATATAAAATAAAAATCCTAAATTTCCCAAAAGGTGTTCATCATCATGCAAAGATTGGTGCACAAAACTCGCAATACAAAAAATCATGTGTGAGATAATTGTGTTACATAGGGAGATCGTATATCCCTAAATCCCTATAGATTTGTTGGAGAGGATGAAGGAGGTCAAGCGTCCTCCTCTCTAGTGGTGACCCACACAGAAGGGCTGCGACGATGCTTCTCAAATCTCTATGCCTACTATCTTAGGAGGAGAAGGGGAGACGAGAATAGGAGATGGCAACCAAGAAACCCCAACTTATGAGCCTTTAGTTCTCTCCTATTTATTGAGGCCCCTAGTTAACCATAATGGTTCATTCCCTATTAGTTATTGGATTTCCATCCAATTATCCAAGCCTATTAGATTAGTAGGTCTCTACCTAATAATATCTTATTAGCTCTAATTGGATCTCATCCATGTGATCCAATAATTCAGGGGCTTATTGGATATCCAATAAGATAGGGACTCCAACAGATATCTCATATACAAACCTCTACTCATCGTAATACCTACCATATATGTGTGACCCTCTAGACCCAAGATTGAGCTTACTGTAAGTGATATCTATCAGAACTTCTTCTAGCTCAATGAATTATTATCTCTATAATAATTCACTCGACTCATCGACTACGAATGTACTATGCCACTATGCCACAGTCCCCAAACGATATAGGGGAATCCAGTCCTTTAGACCTATATGTCCTTAGTTACCATATATCTATAATCTCTTAGTCATCTAATATCCCAAATACTATATACCAGACATAGTGCTATCAGGCCCATATGGTTTCTCTTCGAGCCTCACTCTAATCGGATTCTCCTGGAGAACTTTTTCTCTCTGGAGAACTTTTTCTCTCTGAATCCGAATGACCTTGGCTAAAGATTTGTTTGAGCAATAACACACATGATATTCCTTTCATAATACTGAGAGTTGATGATCGTCTATTGACACTCAATAGTCATCGTAAGGTTAGCTGCCACTCCCAATAATCGGTTGTACTATATTTGAAACTTCCAAACCTATAAGTCCGGTATCAAAGAGTGAAATACTCATACATGACATCCTTGGTATCTCAAGTCTAAGGACCAGATAAACTACTAGGACTACGGAATCACTATATGAGAATAAGGCATCATCAACCATCTAGTATTCCATGATCGGATCGATCAATGAACTCATTCTCCAATGAACACTTGCATTGTATCCTTAGTGTCCCCAAATGAGCAGCTATGAGACCAGATGCCTCCATCATATGGATAGGTATACAGCACACCGGTATATCCAGTTATGTCGATATCCTTTGCGAGTAACCTATGACCAGGATTATTTAGGGTATGTGTTTAAAGGAAAATTGATCTCATTATCATAATCTCATCATGATCCGATTCCTATTGCACAGATTCATGGACATCACAATATATGTATGCATATATGCAACAAGCAATATAAACTGATAAAATATCAAAATATAATAAGCAAAAAGAATACGTATCATATCACACATGCCATTACTTCTGTAATTAGCTTGTGGGGCACCTATGACTAGCAATAGGCAAGATAGTGAATTGTGATATATGTTAGCCTCAAGGTACTCGACCAACTCAACCTACATCGAGAATCTATCCCTACTTATAATGATGGAAGGCCACGTGAGTCAATCTAATTACCTCATATTTATCGACTTAATATTATCGAGAATGAGGATTTTGATTTGGTCTCCTAATATGATATGTTACACACATATTTGTGACATGTCATATTAGGAGACCAAATTATAGAAACATCTCTCGATAATATTAAGTCGGTAAACGTGAGGCAATTAGATTGACCCACATGGCCTTCCATCGTTATGAGTAGGAACCGATTCCCGGTGTAGGTTGAGTTGGTCGAGTCCCTCGAGACTCACCTATATCGCGAATCGCTATCTTGCTTACGACATAGAGATGTCACCGGTGACCTGAGGGCATGGTATGCTTTGTCGAGTCCCTCGAGGGTATATCATCAAATCAGACTCATCTTGTAACGAAGGTGTTGACTTAACCGAGCATCATGGTTGGTCGAGTCCCTCGAGGCCATGGTGATTCGGAGGCCGAACAGGACGGGAATTACAAGGAGTTGTGATCGGTAAGAGTTACCTGCCTTTCAGGGTTAGTGTGATTGGTCGAGTCCCTCGAGGTTACACTAAGACGCTGAGTGGATCCTGATCCCCACTAGAAGTCTGCCGGAGGCTTCCGTTTCACGTGCTGAGGGTGTCACGTGACTCGTTAGTAAAATAGTGGGAGCATATTAAGATAGAAGTCCATATCTTGATAGTTTATTTCTTGCAAAATCTGCATGTTATTCATTTCTGCTACATCTTTATTTTCAGAAAATGTCGCTTTCAAATCCCTTACGTGGCATACTTGATGTCAACCGCCTCACTGGTCCAAATTATACGGATTGGCTCTGTAACTTGAGAATTGTTCTCACAGCGGAGAAAATCATGTACGTCCTTGATACAGTGATGCCTACGCCCGAAGAAGGGGCAAGCGAGGATGAGATTGCTCGCTACGTGAAGTACATTGATGACTCCACTCTTGCTCAATGCTATATGTTGGGCTCTATGACTCCAGAGTTACAGAGACAACATGAAAAGATGGATGCCAAATCCATTCTCCTACATGTCCGCAAATTGTTTGAGGAACAGGGAAGGACTCAACGATATGAGATATCCAAGAGCCTTTTTCGCGCTAGGATGACTGAGGGGACACCGGTTCAGAACCATGTCCTAAAGATGATTGAGTGGATAGAGAAACTCACAGGTCTAGGAATGGTCCTAGAGGATAACTTGTGTGTAGACATTGTGCTTCAGTCCCTACCAGATTCCTTTTCACAGTTCATAATGAATTTTAATATGAACAAGCTTGAGGTGACTCTCCCAAAGCTCCTCAATATGTTGAGGGAGGCAAAGAGTACTATTAAGAAAGAGAAGCCAGTTCTCTACACTAGTGAGACCAGAAAGAAAAGGAAAGCAGAAAGGTCCCTTAAGAAGGGAAAGGGCAAGGGTAAACAAGGTAAAGCAAAGGTTGCTAAGAAAGACCCAGCAAAGGACAAAGGCCAGTGCTTCCACTATGGTAAAGATGGGCATTGGAAGAGAAACTGCAAAGAGTACCTTGCAGAAAGGGCGAAACAAAAGCTTGATGAAGCTTCAGGTACATTCATGATCAGTCTCCATTTGTCAGACTCTTATGATAACACATAGGTATTGGATACCGATAGTGCTTATCATATATGCAATTCGTTGCAGGTTCTGGCAAGGCCTAGGAGACTAGAGAGAGGCGAGATGGATCTCAAGATGGGTAATGGAGCAAAAGTTGCTGTATTAGCTGTTGGCGAGGTCACCCTACATCTGCCTAGTGGAGCTTTTATTGCATTAGATGCATGTTATTTTGTTCCGTCTATTATCAAAAACATTATCTCCATTTCATGTTTAACAGTTAGTGGATATAAATTTGTTTTTGAGAACAATGGTTGTTCGATATTATTAGATGATAAGATCATCACGAAAGGAACATTGCATAATGATTTATTTATGTTAGACACCACTCCACATATCATGAATGTAAATGTGTCCAAAAGGAAACGAGATGAGGTGAATAGTGCATACCTGTGGCATTGTAGGCTAAGTCACATCCATGAAAGAAGGATTCAAAAGTTGCTAAATGATGGATATCTAGATCCATTCGACTACGTGTCATATGCAACTTGTGAACCTTGCATTCATGGAAAACTGACCAAATCTCCATTTAGTAGAACTGGAGAGAGAGCCAATGAGTTGTTGGAACTCATACATAGTGATGTATATGGACCCATGTCAACTCATGCCATTGGAGGTTACTCCTACTTCATTACATTTACTGATGATTTCTCAAGGTATGGATATGTATACTTAATGAAGTACAAGTCCGAGGCCTTTGAGAAATTCAGAGAGTATAGGAATGAGGTGGAGAACCAGACTGGAAAGAGTATCAAAACTCTTCGATCAGATCGAGGAGGTGAATACTTAAGTACAGAGTTTACTCAGTTCCTCAAGGACCATGGGATATTATCCCAATGGACACCTCCTTATACACCTCAACTCAATGGTGTCTCTAAAAGGAGAAATCGTATATTATTAAATATGGTACGGTCCATGATGAGTTTCACTGACCTACCCATCTCATTCTGGGGATATGCCCTAGAAACCGTAGCTTACCTTCTGAACAGAGTTCCAACTAAGTCGGTAGTGTCTACACCATATGAGATATGGAAAGGGAAGAAGCCTGATCTTAAGGTTGTTAAGATTTGGGGCTGCCCTGCCCATGTTAGAAGACACAACCCCGATAAGTTAGAATCAAGGACAGAGCGATGCAAATTTGTGGGATACCCCAAGGAAACTTGTGGGTATTATTTCTATCATCTCGAGGACCAAAAGGTCTTTGTAGCTAAGAGAGCAGTGTTCCTTGAGAAGGAACGCATTCTTGACGGAGACAGTGGGAGAATGATAGAATTGAGCGAGGTTGGAGAACCAAGCTCAAGCACCACTCTATAGCCCGAGTCTGTTCAGGTACCTAATACACAAGTATCAACTTTACGCAGGTCTGATAGAGTATCCCATCCTCCTAAGAGATATATGGGACATATTAGAGTAGAGGACGTAGAAGATATTGATCCTCAGACCTACGAGGAGGCTATAATGAGTATAGACTCCGGGAAGTGGAAAGAAGCCATGAATTCTGAGATGGATTCTATGTACTCCAATAAGGTTTGGAACCTAGTTGATGTGCCCGAAGGTATTGTACCCATCGGTTGCAAGTGGATCTTTAAGAAAAAGATCGAAGTAGATGGAAAGGTAGAGACCTATAAAGCAAGGCTAGTGGTTAAGGGGTATCGTCAAAGGCAAGGTGTTGACTACGACGAAACTTTCTCACCCGTAGCAATGCTAAAATCCATCAGAATTCTATTGGCTATTGCAGCACACTATGATTATGAGATCTGGCAGATGGATGTGAAAACCGCATTCCTCAATGGGAACCTCGAGGAGGAGGTGTATATGATGCAACCTGAGGGATTCATGTCCAAGAACTGCCCAGATAAAGTGTGTAGGTTGCTTAAATCCATTTATGGACTAAAGCAAGCTTCCTGAAGTTGGAACATAAGATTTGATGAGTCAATCAGATCTTATGACTTCGTTAAGAACGAAGATGAGCCTTGTGTGTACAGGAAGGTAAGTGGGGGCGCTATCACCTTTTTGGTGTTATATGTGGATGACATCCTCATCATTGGGAATGACGTAGGAATGCTATCAACAGTAAAGACTTGGTTATCTAGACACTTCTCCATAAAGGACTTAGGGGAAGCATCCTATATCTTGGGGATTAGAATCTATAGAGATAGATCCAAGAGGATGCTTGGCTTGTCCCAGTCTAGGTACATAAAAACCATTATCAAAAGTTTTGGCATGGAATATTCCAAGAAAGGGCGAACATGGATATGATACCTTATGCCTCAGCAATAGGGTCTATCATATATGCCATGCTATGTACTAGGCCTGATATAGCGTATGCTCTGAGTGTCACGAGCAGGTATCAAGCGGATCCAGGCTTGGAGCACTGGAAAGCAGTAAAGTGTATCCTTAAGTACTTGAGAAGGACTAAGGATCTTTTACTAGTATATGGAGGTAATAGCCTTAAGGTTGAAGGCAACACTGACTCAAGTTTTCAGTCTGATGTCGATGATAGCAAGTCGAATTCTGGGTATGTGTACACCTTGAATGGAGGAGCAATGTGCTGGAAGAGTTCCAAGCAAGATACCACTGCTGACTCGACCATAAAGGCGGAGTACATTGCTGCATCAGATGCAGCAAAGGAGGGAGTCTGGGTGAAGAAGTTCATCACAGATTTGGGAGTCGATACAGATAGCGACAAGTCGACTTCCTTATATTGCGACAACTATGAGGTGATTACTCAAATAAGGGAACCCGGGTCTCATCAGAAGTGTTCTGAGAAGGTTCCAACTTATAAGAGAGATCGTAACCCGAGGAGATGTAGTAATGGAAAGAGTTCCATCCGAAGATAACATTGCAGATCCACTGACAAAGCCATTGTCTCAGATTGTCTTTGAGCATCACAGGGGTCTGATGGGGATCAGACACATAGGTGATTGGCTTTAGGTCAAGTGGGAGATTGCTAGTCATAGGTGCCCAACAAGCCAATCACGTGAGTGATGGAACGTGTGACTTGATACAGAATCTTTTTGCTTATTATATTTTGGCGTATATCACTTTATAACTATTGCATAAATGCATATATATATTGTGATGTCCTTGGATTTATGCAATGGGAATCGGATCGTGATGAGATCACGATAATGAGATCGATTCACCTTTAAACACATATCCTAAATAATCCCGGTCATAGGTTACTTGAGAGGGACATCGTGATAACCGGATAGACTGGTGTGCTGTATACCCGTCCATATGATGGATGCAGCTGGTCTTATAGCTGCTCGTGTAGGGACACTAGGGATACAGTACAGGTGCTCATTGGAGAATGAGTTCACTGATTGATCCGCTTACGGAATGCTGGATGGTTGATGATGCCTTATTGTCAGACAGTGATTCCGTAGTCCTAGTGGTGTATCTGGTCCTTAGACTTGAGACACCAAGGATGTCCTGTATGAGTGCTCCACTCTTTGATACCAGACTTATAGGTTTGGCTATCTCAGATCTAGTACAGCTGGTCATTGGGAGTGGTAGTCGACCTTACGAGGGCTATTGAGTGTCGATAGAGGATCATCCACTCTCGACGTCATGAGAGGAATATCACATGTGTTCTTGCTCAGACAAATCCCTGGCCAGGGTCATTCGGGTTGAGAGAGAAAGAGTTCTCCGGGAGAATCCGATTAGAGTGAGACTCGAGTAGAAACCGTATGGGTCTGACAACACCATGCTCGATATACGGTCTCTGGGATATTAGATGGATGAGGGACTATAGGTACATGGTAACTGAGGACAGACAGGTCCAATGGATTGGATTCCCTTGTATCGTCTGGGGACTACGGCGTAGTGGCCTAGTACGTCCGTAGTCGATGAGTCGAGTGAATTATTACAGAGATAATAATTCACTGAGTTAGAAGGAGTTTTGAGAGGTATGACTCACGGCCAGCTCAATATTGGGCCTAGAGGGTCACACACATATGGTAGGCATTGTGATGAGTAGAGGTTCGGATATGAGATATCCGACGGAGCCCTTGTCTTATTGGATGCAGATCCAATACCCACTAGGGAAGGACCCATTAGGGTTTGACACGGGATCTCTATAAATAGGAGGGATTCACAGCCTCAAAGGCTAGAGTCTTTGCTTGCCTTTCCTATTCTCCTCTCCCTCTCCACCTCAGAGTAGGCCTGGAGTTTTGAGGAGCGTCGTCGCAACCCTACTGTGTGGATCACCGCTAGAGAGGAGGACGCTTGACCTCCTTCACCCTCTCCTAAGAATCTGCAAGGAAACAGGGATATACGATCTCCCTAGGTAACACAATCTCTATACGTAGTTTTGTGTTTTGCGGATTTTTGCGCACCAATCTTCGCACGACGACGAACATCTTTTTGGGAATCGGGGATTTTTGTTTTCTTGATCTTCCGCTGCACATATGATGTCGCCCCCAATGATTTCCCAACACATTACTCATCTTGAGGTCCATCTCGCCTCTCTCTAGTCTCCTAGGCCTTGCCAAAACCTGCAACGAATTGCATATATGATAAGCACTACCGGTATCCAATACCCATATGTTATGATAAGAGTCTAACAAATGGAGACTGATCATGAATGTACCTGAAGCTTCATCAAGCTTTTGTTTCGCCCTTTCTTCAAGGTACTCTTTGCAGTTTCTGTTCCGGTACCCATCTTTACCACAGTGGAAGCATTGGCCTTTGTCCTTTGCTGGGTCTTTCTTAGCAACCTTTGTTTTACCTGGTTTGACCTTGCCCTTTCCCTTCTTAAGGGACCTTTCTGCTTTCCTTTTCCTTTTGGTCTCACCAGTGTAGAGAACTGGCTTCTCTTTCTTGATAGTACTCTCTGCCTCCCTCAACATATTGAGAAGCTCTGGGAGAGTCACTTCAAGCTTGTTCATATTAAAATTCATTATGAACTGTGAAAAGGAATCTGGTAGGGACTGAAGCACAATGTCCACACACAAGTTATCCTCTAGGACCATTCCTAGACCTGTGAGTTTCTCTATCCACTCAATCATCTTTAGGACATGGTTTTGAACCAGTGTCCCTTCAGTCATCCTAGTGCGGAAGAGGCTCTTAGATATCTCATATCGCTGAGTCCTTCCCTGTTCCTCAAACAATTTGCAGACATGTAGGAGAATGGATCTGGCATCCATCTTTTCATGTTATCTCTATAACTCAGGAGTCATAGAGCCCAATATATAGCACTGAGCAAGAGTGGAGTCATCAATGTACATCACGTAGCGAGCGATCTCATCCTCGTTTGCCCCTTCTTCGGGTGCAAGCATCACTGTATCAAGGACGTACACGATTTTCTCCGCTGTGAGAACATTTCTCAAGTTACGGAGCCAATCCGTATAATTTGGACCAGTGAGGCGGTTGACATCAAGTATGCTACGTAAGGGATTTGAAAGCGACATTTTCTGAAAATAAAGATGCAGTAGAAATGAATAACATGCAGATTTTGCAAGAAATAAACTATCAAGATATGGACTTCTATCTTAATATGCTCCCACTATTTTACTAACGAGTCACGCGACACCCTCAGCACGTGAAACGGAAGTCTCCGGCAAACTTCTAGTGGGGATCAGGATGCAATCAGCGTCTTAGTGTAACCTCGAGGGACTCGACCAATCACACTAAGCCTAAAAGGTAGGCAACTCTTGTCGATCACAACTCCTTGTGAATCCCATCCTATTCGGCCTCCGAATCACCATGGCCTCGAGGGACTCGACCAACTATGATGCTCGGTTAAGTCAACACCTTCGTTACAAGATGAGTCTGATTTGATGATATACCCTCGAGGGACTCGACCAAGTATACCATGCCCTCAGGTCACCGGTGACATCTCTATGTCGTAAGCAAGATAGCGAATCGCGATATAGGTGAGTCTCGAGGAACTCGACCAACTCAACCTACACCGGGAATCGGTTCCTACTTATAACGATGGAAGGCCACGTGGGTCAATCTAATTGCCTCACGTTTACCGACTTAATATTATCGAGAGATGTTTCTATGATTTGGTCTCCTAATATGACATATCACACATATACATATTTAATATATATCTATATCGCATGCAAATATATATACATATCTAGTATGTGTATAGATGATCATGGACCACAACCTAATATGATTAGGCCCGAGCCAGTAGTTCTAATCACTCACATCAAGATCTATGTGTGCAACGGTGCATCTCCATGCCCTGTGATCGTCCATCTCATCCTTGTCGGTTCCGTCAACATCTTGATGCATCTTCATGCATCATGATCGTCCGTCTCGTGGGTCCCGCTATCGCATCCACGCTCCCGTTAGGCCTCCTCATGTAATTACAACTTAATCATAGTCACGCAGGCCCGACAATAAACGAGAAATATAATGGAGGCTCGCATACCTCAATAATAATAATCACAAGTACACACATCCCACAGTCCATGATCATCCGTCCACACATCATACATCACATGTATAAATAATCATCATTATGTAGGACTACTGGATAATAATAATAAAATAATAATAATCAACTAAACCTTTTAATTAATTAATATTTTCTGAAATCAGGGACATTATAGGGAATTTCTGAATTCATAGGGGTATTTTCATAATTTAGATAAAAGATAGAAACTGGAATTTCTCAAATTCCGAGGGGCAAAACTATCTTTTCCCAGAAAACCCTAATGCCCTTTCCCCTTTTCGCTGATGCCGCCGGCAGCGGCCTGTGCGGCGGGGCGAGGGCACTGCCCTCGCCTACAGGGTGAAGGAGGTCAAGCGTCCTCCTCTCTAGCGGTGATCCACACAGCAGGGTTACGACGACGCTCCTCAAAACTCCAGGCCTGCTCAGAGGTGGAGATGGAGAGGAGAATAGGAAAAGGCAAACAGAAGCTCTCTAGCCTATAGGGCTCTGAATCCCTCCTATTTATAGAGGTCCCCTGTCAAACCCTAATGGATCCTCCCCTAGTGGGTATTGGATCTGCATCCAATAAGACAAGGGCTCCGTCGGATATCTCATATCCGAACCTCTATTCATCGCAATGCCTACCATATGTGAGTAACCCTCTAGGCCCAATATCGAGCTGGCCGTGAGTCATACCTGTTAGAACTCTTTCTAACTTAGTGAATTATTATCTCTATAATAATTCACTCGACTCATCGACTACGGACGTACTAGGCCACTACGCCGTAGTCTCCAAACGATACAGGGGAATCCAATCCATTGGACTTGTCTGTCCTCAGTTACCGTGTACCTATAGTCCCTCATCCATCTAATATCCCAGAGACCGTATATAGAGCATGGTGTTGTCAGACCCATACAGTTTCTTCTCGAGTCTTACTATAATCGGATTCTCCCGGAGAACTCTTTCTCTCTCAACCCGAATGACCCTGGCCAGGGATTTGTCTGAGCAAGAACACATGGGATATTCCTCTCATGACGCCGAGAGTGGATGATCCTCTATCGACACTCAATAGCCCTCGTAAGGTCAACTACCACTCCCAATGACCAACTGTACTAGATCTGGGACAGCCAAACCTATAAGTCTGGTATCAAAGAGTGGAGCACTCATACAGGACTTCCTTGGTGTCTCGAGTCTAAGGACCAGATACACCACTAGGACTACGAAATCGCTGTCTGACAATAAGGCATCATCAACCATCCAGCATTCCGTAAGCGGATCAATCAGTGAACTCATTCTCCAATTAGCACCTGTACTGTATCCCTAGTGTCCCTACACAAGCAGTTGTGAGACCAGCTGCATCCATCATATGGACGGGTATACAGCACACCAGTCTATCCGGTTATCACGATATCCCTCTCGAGTAACCTATGACCGGGATTATTTAGGATATATGTTTAAAGGTGAATCGATCTCACTATCGTGATCTCATCACGATCCGATTCCTTTTGCATAAATCCAAGGACATCACAATATATGTATGCATTTATGCAATAGTTATAAAGTGATATATATCAAAATATAATAAGCAAAAAGATTCTATATTATGTCACACGTGTCATCACTCACGTGATTGGCTTGCTGGGCACCTATGACTAGCATTTATAACTAACACAATCAAGTTTGGGGCTAGTCAAAAGACACCCTTCTCAGGCTAAGTATAAAATGCACCCAAGATGCTCCTCTCAAACTAGGTATAGAAAATCCATCTGAGACATCCCTCTCGGGTTATATATGAAAATGCGCCTAAGATATCCCTTTTGGGATAAACATGAAATTGTGCTCAAGACACTTCTCTCGAGTTAAGCATAAAAATATGCACAAGATATCCCTCTAATGAAAATATATGTAAGGTATGTTTTTTAGGATAAGCATGAAAATATGTTTGAGATGCATATAAAAGGTGGGAAACCAGAAGCCTTAGACACAAGAACTACCAACACATTGAGGGCTACTAATTTATTATTGGAAGACCCTGAGGTGCACCTTTGGGGGTGGAGGTGTCACATCCTGGATTTTTTTTTTTCCACACATTTAGGCCAATTAGATAAACATCACTTTATTCATCATTCATAAATATTTATTATAATTCATTTATTACAATCCATTTATTCATCGAATCATAAATAGAAAAATAAACATGGTGATGTTAACTTCAAGAATCATCCAAGTGGCTCTACCTAGCAGTAGAGGAAGGTCCGCTCTCCACTAGAATCTGATTTAGTACTAGAGGGAGGCTTCTCTGAAAATCAAAAACAAAGAAAATTCGGCAACGCTGAGTAGGAACCCCAAAAAGTCAACTCAAAATGTATATATGATCAAAATTCAATCAATCATCCCATTGGCGTATATCAAATACCCGAAGGAGCACTCCCCCAACAGCGAATGGAGATGCTTTACCCTACGGGATGAGTTTGTGTTCTCCCAACAACGGATGGAGGCAAACTCATATCACACTCCCAACAGCGGATGGAGTGGTGTCCCACACCCGCCAAAGTGAGGACACGTTCCTCCCAATAGCGGATGGAGGAACCGTCCAGTCGCCATGTCTGACGGCCCGCTAATCCCCGAAGGGAATCACCGTACCTGCTCTCGCTAGGAAAATAATATAATCTCATACTGGTCATATCCATTTCGGGATGAAATAACATATTTAAAATTGTTGAACCTCGGATTTTGATGATGAAACTAATTGATTGTGTTTAGATGTTTAACTGCATTTTGAGTGAACCAGGTCTACTCGATCAGGATTAGGCAGTTAACGCAAGAGGAATTGACGTTGCGCCGGAGGAGATCACGTTAGGATATTGGATGGCAGAAGGCTTCAGACGTCGGGCATCGGGCCAAGAGCGGAATTGCACTAAGGATATCAGGGTTGCGGAGGTCAACTGCCGATTGGGTAACAAGCCGCAAGAGAGGACAATGCGCTGAAGAATCGGACGAAGCGCCAACCAATGACGTGCCGGGCAATGGAATGTCGATTCGCGTTGTAATAACTGTCTAGATCGGAGTAGAGTTTTGGCTTGCTGTGCAGGATTAACTACGATAACGATGAAGACATAAAGCGAAACAAAGTGCGAAGTCAAGCACGAAGGATTCGTTGGGAGTTCAAGAGTTCGACGGAAGTCCGAAGGTTCGTCGGGAATGCTGCCAGAACTAGCCGAGAATGAGTAGGGAGCTTGCCGAAGGGTTTTTCGGAAGCTCGCCGGAAGGTTCGTTGGAAGTTTGCAGAGCTCGCCGAGAAAGATCGGAGCTTGCCGAAGAAGCTCGTTGGAACTTGCCAAGTTCAAATCGTGAAGTCTAGGAGCTTGCCGGGAGTCCGCAGAATGGTTTCCGAGAGTTTATCGGAAGATCGTCGGAAGTTCGTCGGAAGCTCGCCGGAAGAAGTCTTGACTTACGAACTTTGTAATAGCTTAGAAAATGTCTTTAAATTTGTAGTTAGCATGTTAATTAGGGTTAGGATTAGGTATTAATCCTATAACCTAAGTAGGGGCCAATTGGGCCCGAGTTCGGATTAGTTTGGGCCAAGATTGAAGCCCAACTAAGTGGACTGAAAACACTATAGATGGACTGAAAACACTGTAGACGGTGGCACCACCTGGGCTGGGCGGTGGCACCGCCCAGTGTCTGAGAGCCAGGCGGTGGCACCGCTTGGCTGGGCGGTGGCACCGCCCAGCACTGTCAGCTCTTGACAAGTGACAGGCGGTGGCACCGCCAGTATCGGGAACCCAACGAGAATTCAAATTTTGGAGCCCAAATTTGAATCCTCTTGGGGCCTATAAATACCCCTCTATTTTCAGCTGAGAATAGAACCTTTTGAGAAGTTAGAAGTTGAGAAAAGCCTTAGGAAAAGTCTTGTTTTCAATAGCTTGAGTGTTCACCTCCTTTCTTTTCTTTGAAATCTTTGTAAAAGGGTGAACCACTTGTAAGAGGTTGTAAGAGGGGTGTAAGAAGGAGGTTGATCTTCGCCTAGTAAAGGAAGATCATTAGTGGATGCCGGTGGCCTCGACGGAAGAGGAATCGGAGGAGTGGATGTAGGTCACGATTGACCGAACCACTATAAACTATCGTCTTCTCTGGTTTGCATTTATCTTATTGTCAATTATATTACTGCAAACCATCTTCACTTTGATGCTCTACTTCTTTGTCTCCTTCTAACATATGCCTTCAAGTTAAAAACGCAATCGAAACGATTTCAAACGAAACGTTGCTTTTATCGTACGAAGTTTCCGTAAGTGTTTAAATCGTCAAAAGTTTATCATACTTTACCATTGCACTAATTCACCCCCCCCCCCCCCCCCCCTCTTAGTGCCACTCCGGTCCTAACAAAAATGTCTCTTTCAAATATCATCAATATCAAGTAATATAAATTAGCCCTCAATTGACTTGAACTCTAGTTTAATCGATTCAATTGAACTCGATTTACCAGAGCCTCACTGAACTGATCTCTAATCCTTATTTAACTGGTCTAGAACCACCCTAGACTAGTATAATTTAGACTAGATTAAGTTCAATTTAGGTTAAACTAACTTGAATAAGTCAATCAATTCGGAATCACCCTGAATTGATGTAGACTAATCAAGTCTAGTTTAGTTCAATCAATATTTGGGCTCAAGTTCAACAATAACATTGGGCTAGATTTAGCTAGTCCATCTACTAGTCATGTGCATTATACATGATTGAGCATGCATTACACAAAACTGGCCCAGCCTTGGCCCATGGACTAGTCATGTGCGTCGCATGTGACCGCCCTTAATGGTTGGGCTGGGGTAGCCTACGGGCCAAGGCCTGACCCATGGGTTGGGCTTGGCCTTTGAGCAATTTTATTTCAATTAATATCTAATTTCATATCATAGCATATACCCATTAACAATATAAATAAAAAAATATAATAATGCATTAAAAGATAGATAAGGAGAAAGGCTTTAATACAAAGAAATAGCGTTCTAAATTTGACTAGAAATCATAAGACATTAAAAGATGGACTGGGAGATAAGTTTTTAATACAAGGAAATAGCCTTCTAAATTCAAATAAAAATCATGTTTTCAACACATATAAAATTTCAACATATTCTAGTCATATTTTAAATCATTCAGAATAATATATTTTAAATTTCAGATCAAAGAATATCAAAAAGGATTTTAGATAACATATTCTAATCTAACAAGATTTTAATCCAGATAAGATTAAACATAAACTGTAATACAAGAAATATCATATAAAACAAATATATTTTTAACATTTTTAACTCTATAATAAAAACCTTAATCATGGGTCAAAGAATATTATGAAAACTTTAACTAATTATTTTAATACAAAAAGTTTAACATTTAAAGAATTGATACATATTTTTCAAACTATAAAACTTTCAACATTTAAATAATCAAAATAAAAGCTAAAACTTTTAAATTTAAGAAAGGTAGGGAAACCTACCTCTTGTCAACAAGGTGTAACTCCTCGTTCCTCCCGCTGCCAAGCTCGACTAGGTGAGGAACGAAGGAGAGAAATCCTCCCTTTAAATATGAGGAGGTGAGCCTCTATTAAGATAAATTCATTTTAATTTTCATATTTATTTAATATAAATTATTTTCATTTAATATACTAACAAATATGATATCATTATATTTGGAATACTTAATAGTTATTTCCTTATTTCATATCAACAAACAAGGAAGTAGATTAAGATTTTCCTTAAATTATAATAACAAGTAAGGAAATAAAATCAATTCATAACTTAAATATTTGATGTGATTACATTTCTCCCCTCCTATAGGAAATTTGGTCCCCAAATTTAGCTTACCTTAATAGAATAGATGAGGATACTGCTCTCGCATATCTTCTTCTCTTTCCCACGTTGCCTCTTGGTCTGAATGGTGTTGCCAACAAATCTTTATCAAAGGTATAATTTTGTTCCTTAGAACATGTTCTTTCTTTTCCAAGATCTGGGTTGGTTGTTCTCCAAAAGTAGCATCATCTCTTAGTTGTAGAGGTTGGTGAGATATTACATGTGATGGATCCCTGATATATCTTCGAAGCATAGACACATGGAATACATCATGGATGCCAGCCAAAGTCGGGGGCAATGCTAATCTGTATGCCACAGGCCCAACCTTTTGTAAGATCTCAAATGGGCCAATAAATCTTGGGGCTAACTTCCCCCTTTGACCAAACCTCATAACTCCCTTAGTTGGCGACACTTTTAAGAAAACGTGCTCACCAACTTCGAACTCTAGATCTCTTCGCATTCGATCTGCATAACTTTTCTAACGACTTTGAGCTGTTAATAATCTTTGGCGTATAATTCGAATATTACCAGCATCTTTTTGAATTAATTGAGGCCCCAAAAGTTTCCGTTCTCCTACCTCATCCCAATATACAGGTGATCTGCACTTTCTTCCATAAAGAGCTTCAAATTGAGCCATCTATATACTAGAGTGGTAATTATTATTATAAGAAAACTCAATTAGATGTAAGTGCATATCCCAACTCCCACCAAAGTCCAAAGCACATGCTCTTAAGAGATCTTCAAGAGTTTGTATTGTACTTTCAGATTGACCATCAGTTTGGGGGTGAAAGGCTGTACTAAACTTTAACTGCGTGCCCAAAGATTTTTGTAGATTTCCCCAAAATTTAGAGGAGAATCTTGGATCTCTATCTGAGATAATGCTAACTAGCACCCCATGATATCGAATAATTTCCTTAATATATAAGATTGCTAGTTTTTCCAATGAATACTTCTTGTTAATAGGGAGGAAGTAAGCAGATTTAGTAAGTCTGTCTACTATTACCCAAATTCCGTCATATCCTTTCACAGTCTTGGGTAATCCTATCACAAAATCCATAGTGACTTGCTCCCACTTCCATTCAGGAATCGAAATCCTTTGCAACTTTCCCGCAGGTACTCGATGTTCTATTTTCACCTATTGGCATATTAAACATTTAGAAACAAACTCTGCTATATCTCTCTTCATACCACGCCACCAATAGTTTTGGCGTAAATCTCGATACATCTTAGTAATCCCGAGATGGATATTAAATTTTGATCTATGTGCCTCCTCTAATAATTGCATCTTTACTGGATGGCTTTCGGGAACACAAAGTCGATTGTGGAATGTAATAGAACCATCTTCGGCTTGGAGGTATTCAGGTCTAGATCCTTGAGCTATTTCCTTAACTATCATTTGAAGATATGTATCTTCCTTTTGACCTTCTTTAACCTTTTCCACCAAAAATGATTGTGTCATCAAACGCATAAGAAAACCTTTATTTGTCTCCGATAAAAATTTAAGTTTTAAGTCTGCTAACTTCGTCATCATAGAATTCTTTTGAATATTCATATAGGCTATAAGACTATAGGTATTTCTGCTTAAGGCATCAGCAACTACATTAGCTTTCCCAGGATGGTAGTTGATATTAAAATCATAATCCTTTAGAAAGTCCAACCACATTCTTTGTCTCATATTTAAATCTTTTTGTGTAAAAATATATTTGAGACTCTTATGATCTGTGAAGATTTCAAAAGTCTGTCCATAGAGATAATGCCTCCAAATTTTCAGTGCAAAAATGATAGCTGCTAGCTCTAAGTAATGAGTAGGATAGTTCTTTTCATGAGGCTTTAATTATCTCGATGCATAAGCAACTACCCTCTCGTTTTGTATTAGAACGCAATCAAGCCCTTGTAGAGAGGCATCACTATACACTACAAAACCTTCTCCCCGTGAAGGAATCACCAAGATAGGAGTACTAGTTAATTTTTTCTTTAATTTTTGAAAACTTTATTGACATTTATCATCCCACATGAATTTTATATTCTTTTGTGTCAACTTGGTCAATGGTGTTGCTATTTTTGAAAAGCCTTCTACGAATCTTCTATAGTATCCAGCCAAACCCAAGAAGCTTCTAATCTCTGAAACATTAGAAGCTACTTCCATTTTATCACAGCTTCAATCTTGTGAGGGTCAACAGATATACCAGTGCTCGAAATTACATGATCGAGAAACATAATTTCATTGAGCCAGAAGTTGCACTTACTTAACTTGGCATATAGTTTCTCTTGCCTTAGGACTTTCAGAACTGTCTTAAGATGGTGTTCATGCTCTGCTATGCTTTTGGAGTAGATCAGGATATTATCAATGAACACAATTACAAATTTATCAAGATATGGGTGGAACACCCTATTCATAAGATCCATGAAGGCAGCCGGTGCATTTGTGAGTCCAAAAAGCATTACTAAGAATTCATAATGACCATATCTTGTTCTAAAGGTAGTTTTCTGTATGTCTCCTTCCCTTATCTTCAGTTGATGATACCTGGATCTCAAATCAATCTTTGAGTACACCCGAGTACCTTAAAGTTGATCAAACAGGTCATCTATTCAGGGAAGATGATATTTATTCTTTATGGTCACTTTGTTGAGTTATCTATAATCGATGCATAGTCGCATAGATCCATCTTTCTTCTTCACAAATAGGACAGGGGCACCCCAAGGTGATACACTAGGTCAAATAAAACCCTTGTCCAAAAGCTCTTGGATCTGTTTCTTTAACTCCTCCAACTCAATTGGTGTTATTCTATACGGAGGTTTAGAAATAGGTGCAGGTAGAAGATCAATTGTAAATTCAATCTATCTATTTGGTGGCAGTGCAAGTAGATCTTCAGGAAAAACATCTGGAAAATCTCGTACAATGGGGATGTCCTTTAATACTGGCTTCTTAGATTCTTCTCCAGAAATGAAGGCCAAGTATCCCTGACATCCCTTCAGTAATAGTTGGGTAGCACTCAAGGCTGAAATAATAGAAGGAAACTTTTCTTGAATCCCAATAAACTTGAAAGGTGGTTGATCTAGAGGTGAGAAAGTAACAGTCTTCTAAAAACAATCGACACTTGCATGGTATGCTGAAAGCCAGTCCATACCCAAGATAGCATCGAAATCTTGAAATTCTAGTAGAATAAGATCTACTAGTAAATCGTGGCTTTCAATAGTAATAACACAGTTTCTATATAGCTGATCAACTATCAAAGAGTTTCCAACTAGTGTTACTACCATTAATGCATTATTCATTGTCTCATGATTCTTATGCAGTTTCATAGCAAAATAGGATGATATAAAAGAATGTGTAGAACTAGAATCAATAAGCATAGATGTTGGCATACCACAGAGTGTGATGATACCTTTAATAATAGATCCCAAGGCTTCAGCATCTTGATGAGTCAGTGCGTAGACTCTTGCATGTCCTTCCTCTTTGGGTCGTAGCTGTTGTTGTTCAATTGTTTAGGGTGGAGCTCGGTGTTGATGTTGCTTCCATGGGCAATCCTTCGACATGTGCCCCGGTTGTTGAGAATAAAAACATATGCGTTGTCCCATGGGGCATGAGGTGGAAACATGATCTGTCTTTCCACAGAAATAACATCTTATAACAACTTGATTGCTAAGAGCTCCGGCTTGTTGATGCCCAAATTGTTTGCCTTTTCCTTTCTTTGAGGGTCCAGAATATGATCCCTCATACGTAAATGGTGTAGCACTAAAAGGTCGCTTTCGATCCTTTGCTTGTTGTAATTCATTATCCAATTTCTCTACCACCAAAGCTCGATTTAACACTTCAGCATATGTTGGTAAAATCAGTACTGCAACGAACTTTCTAATTGATGATCGAAGTCCCCTCTCAAAGTGATAAGCTCTTTGACTTTCATTAAAAGCAATATGTGGAGAGACTAAGCCAACTCAGTGAAATGATGATCATATTCCATTACAGTTCTATTTCCTTGGTGGATGCTAAGGAACTCTTGTTGTTTCTCAAAGCGAATTGAATCAAGAAAGAACTGCTCATAAAATACATCTTTAAACTGCTCCCAAGTTACCACATTATCTCCCGCCTCTAACATCCTCCTTTTTTAGGTCCACCAAGTGTCTCCCTTCCCTTCCAAAATGAAAGAAGCGAAAGGCACTTTTTGATTTTCCCTACATTCGATAGTTTCGAATGTCTTTTCCACTTGATGAATCCAACGTTCAACAAAGATTGGATCTGGCTTGCCCTAAAAAATTAGTGGTCCCAATCTCTTAAAGTGATTTAAGGTATTATTCCTACCTCGTGGAATTTCATCTCGTTCCTCCTGACGCTCAAAGTATCCCCTAATAGCATTGAGGACTCCATGTAGATCATCTTGAGCATTGACGGGTGCTGGGGCATGAGGGGCATTCTGCGAAGTCGGAGAAGGTGGCCCATAATTAGTGATTGTTGAATCTCGTATTTTGATGATGAAACTACTTGATATATGTTTATGATTTAATCTGCGTTTTGAGTGACGCAGGATGCTTCGATCAGGATGAGACAATTAAAGCAGGAACATCATGTTGTGCCGGAGGAACATGTCAGAAGATTGGACGTCGGGCCGGTGGAACGGTCGACGTATCGACAGAAGGCTTCGGGTCGTGGACTCGGGCATCGGGCCAAGAAGAGCGGGTATTGTGCCAAGGATATCGGAGTTGCGGAGTCGACTGGCCGATTGGGCAATAGCCTGCAGAAGAGGACGATGCGCCGAAGAATCGGACGAAGCATCGAGAGACCAATGACATGCCGGACAACTTGGTTAATTGCTTAGAACTAATTGTCTCGATCGAAGTTTTTGTTTTGTTGTGCAAGATTAACTACGATGAAAGTTAGACAAGCAGCAGGTGTTGCGCCGGAGTCAAGATCATGATCACGTTGGGAGTTCTAGAGTTCGACGGAAGTTCGGACGGTCGTCGGAGGTTCAGCAAGAACAGATCCGAGAAGTCCAGAAGCTTGCCAAGCGAAGCTCGTCGAAACTCACCAAGTGGATCGTCGCAAAGTCCAGGAGTTTGCCGGAAGTCCGCAGAAGCATCACCGAGGGTTCATCGGATTATCGACGGAAGTTCGCCGGAAACTCGCCGGAAGAAGCGATTGACGTACCGAAGCAGAGCTGCAGAATTTGTCTTAGATTTAATCGTAGTTAGCACGGTGATTAAGTTAGAAATGGGAGGTGATCCCATTAGCTTAATCCTGGGGCAATTGGGCCCCTGATGAACTCAAGTTGGGTCGAATGGTTCAACCCATTCGAGCCCAAGTAGCTGTGGGAGGTGCAACCGCCCAGGCAGGGAGGTGCAACCGCCCAGGCTAAGTCTCCCAGCGAGACTGGGCGGTGCAACCGCTCCAGCCAGGAGGTGCAACCGCCCACGGCTCAGTCTCCAAGTGAGACTGGGCGGTGCAACCTCCTCTGTCAAGAGGTAGCACCGCCAGAGCTCAAGTTCCGAGCTCTGCCGAGAGGTGCAACCACCGAGCTCGGTCTTCGAGCTCTGGCAGGGTGATGCAACCTCCTTGGACAGGTGATGCATCGCCTGAGCTCGGTCTTCGAGCTCTGGCAGGAAGGTGCAACCACCCCTGACAGAGAGGTGCACCCGCCTGAGCTCAGTCTTCGAGCTCTGCCAGGCGGTGCAACCTCTCCAGTCAAGAGGTGCAACCGCCTGATCCCGGAATTCCGGGATTTGATGGTTTTGAGCTCGAATTTTGAACTGGGTTGGGGCCTATAAATACCCCACCCATTCAGCACTGAAAAGATACAGACCTACACCGAAATCTTGATCTTTTCTGTGATTCTAAGAGCTCAAAAGTGTTGTAAAGCCTTTAAGTCTCCTCCTTCTGTTCTTCAAGTTTTCAGTTGTAAAGTGAGGAGAGAAAGGTCTGTAAAGGTTGTCTCCTGAGCCTGTCAAAAGGAGAGAAATTGTAAAAGGGCAGTTTGGCCTTCGCCTATTGAAGGAAGGCCCCTAGTTGACGTCGGCAACCTCGTCGGTGGAGGAAGCCAAAAGTGGAGTAGGTCAAGGCTGACCGTACCACTCTAAATCTCTGGTTTGCGTTTTTTTCGAGCACTTTATCATTACTGCAAACCTCCTTCATTACTACTGCTCTCTGCGCTTTCACGAACAAGTTCTAAGTGCTGTTCTTCCGAATCTGCATTCAGATGTAAATTCGTATTTTCATACATTACAGTTTACGTTTACGTTTGATTCTGCAGAACTGTTTTCCGTGCTTTTACGAACGAGCTTCTTTGTAGTTTACACTTACATTTTGATCCTATTGATAACTGCAAACTGTTCTCTACAATTTTACGAACGAGTTTTAACATTTAGACGTAAAACTGCATTCAGACGTAAATCGGCTTTCCTCGCTCAATCATCAGTTCTCAGTTCACGTTTACGTCTTGATTTCAACTGCATACTGCCTTCTGCGAGTATACAAACGAGTTTCAAAGTTTAGACGTAAATCTGCGTCTAGACGTAAAACTGCGTTTAGACGTAAATCTGCGTTTAGACGTAAATCTAAGTTTAAGACGTAAATCTGAGTTTAGACGTAAATCTGTGTTTAGACGTAAAACTGCGTTTAGACGTAAATCTGCGTTTAGACGTAAATCTGCGTTTAGACGTAAATCTGCGTTTAGACGTAAATCTGAGTTTAGACGTAAACTGCGCTTAGACGCAAAACTGCGCTTAGACCCAATCTGCGCTTAGACGCAAACTGCACTTAGATACAAACTGAGAATTTGCTTTTGCATCGTAATAGTTTTTGAACGAACGTAGCTTTTGGTTTTTAATCGCTGTAAGATTTCCGCTGCACTAATTCACCCCCCCCCTCTTAGTGCTCTCGATCCTAACAATTGGTATCAGAGCGGGGTATTTCTCATTTCGGATTTACACCCGAGAGAAATGACTTTTCAAGAGGGCTGTTCGGTCTTTCGTCCACCGTTCTTTAACGGATTGGACTACACTTATTGGAAAACTCGAATGAGAGTTTTCTTAATTTCTCTAAATCTGGATTTATGGAATATCATTGAAAACGGTTTTCAACTTCCCTCCAAACCGATGAACGAATGGTCGGTTTTGGAGAAGAAGAATTTTTCTTTAAACGCAAAAGCTATGAATGCCTTATTTTGCGCATTGGACAAAAATGAGTTCAATCGGATTTCTACGTGTGAAACGGCTTTCGATATTTGGCGCACTCTTGAAATCACGCACGAGGGAACTAGTAGAGTCAAAGACTCGAAAGTTAATATTTTACTGCATAATTTCGAACTTTTTCATATGAAACCAAGCGAAACCGTTGTTGACATGTACACCCGTTTTACGGATGTCGTCAATGGTTTAAAATCACTTGGTAAAAGCTTTTCGGATTTTGAACTCGTTAACAAAGTTTTGCGCTCACTTTCTAAAACTTGGGATTCAAAAGTAACTGCTATTCAAGAATCAAAAAACCTAAACAACTTACCACTTGAAGAACTAATTGGTTCATTAATGACATATGAAATGGTGCACAATGCACATGATGAACATATTGAACTCAATGACCTTCCAAAGAACAGGAAGGATTTGGAACTCTGGACAAATGAATGCCACTTGAGCGATGACTCAAGTGATGAGGACAATGATGAACAAACCAACCTTCCAAAGAACAGGAAGGATTTGGGACATAGAACATTTGAAGACCACTCGAGCATAAGCTCAAGTGATGGTGAACTTAAACTACAAATGAAACGAAAATTAAAAAGCAATCGAACTACTTGCTTTAAACACAAGAAGAAGAACAAAAATTGGGATGAATCGAGCTCCTCCGAAGAAGAGAAAGTCAACAAAAGCAAGGCGGCAAACTACGCCTTACTAGCCTACGACATTGAGGTAATTAAAATGCCTTTGGTTTATTTTGAAATTACTTGATGCTTTCATGATATATTTTCTTTTTTAGTTTAGAATTAATTTTCTTGAAAATTACATGTTTAAAAATAAAAATACAAAAATTATGATCATGCTGATAATTTCGAAAATAATATTGCATATTTTATGATAAACAAACAAAATGATTTTGATCATGGTTAAGAAGTAATAATGTGTATCATGTTTGATTAACATTGTTGAATGAAATCACGTTTGATTTAAAATAATGCATAAAGATGTAATTTGAAATGGTTATTAACAATTTTATGCATGTGATTTTAAGTTATCCATGATCATGAGCTTGTTTGATCTTCTTGACTTAATTTCAAGATCTATAGCAAAAATCATGTTTGAATATATGAAAGTGTTAATTTCATTTTCGGATTCACTTAACAATTGGTATCCTAACAATCGGATTTTCTCATACACTTATGAAAAATATTTTTCTAAAATGGATTTGATGAAATGATTCATGCTTATAAACTCCATCTTGAAATATGAATGATAGTGTTTTTGCCTGCAAAGATCTGTTTCACATTCATATCTCCTATGATTCATGTGCAGAAAAAGAATTTATAAATCATAATACAATGAGATTTCTTATGCAAAAATAAAGTGCTTTTGTGATTCTTTGCTAAGGAGAATAATCATAATCATGATCTTGATAATTATAACATGAAGCTCTTTATAAATCAAGATCGTTTATTATGCTCCCTACATCTATCAAAAAGGGTTTCTTCAAATGAAATGCAATTCAATGAAGTGTCATATTGATATCTTGAAACTTGAAATATTTTAAAATGTGATCTTTGATAAGAATGTTTCAAGTTGCTCTTTGTACTATATCTTTTCAAATGAATCATGAGCCTTGATATCATATAATACAAGATTTCTTTGCCTTATGCTTATCTTAATTTGGCATATAAAGACTAAGGCATGCTTAGATGAAAAAGAATCTCTTAAAAAATGCTTTTCCCATTTGATCGAGATTAATGATTTCATGATATTTTATGAATCTCGAAATTAATTTTAATGACTTGATTATGAACTTCAAGTTAATGATTTAATTCGAATAAGTTTTATCTAAATCATAATCTTGATCTTGCAAAATTGAAGTCACAAATAATATCTTGTGGTAGTCATGAATTAATACTCACAATATGAAAACTTTGATATTCATGACTTAAATTGGATTGAAACATTGTATGCTTAAATTAATCATTCTCCTATGTTTCAAAAATTCCTTGAATGCCTTATGTGATGATTGAAAACTAACTTGCTTTATGATGAATCACGAATCATGACTTGATCTATGATGTAAATGCCTTGAAATGATTGAAATATTTAACACTTTTATGCTCTTCCCCCTACTTTCTTCTTGTTTTCAATGATAAAATGGGGAGAAGTTTTGATCATGCATGGTAGGATATAATTTGACAAAATTGATACCATCATGATATGAAACATTTATGATGTACAATTATGCATGCAATACTTGTGCTTTCTAATGTGATGTATTGCATATGATGTAAATCATGATTTAAAATGCTATGAGTGCCAAGTTACACATTTTGAGAAAAAATTGTTATATTGAAATATTAATGTAATTATGAATGGTGATATGATATCATGCATGTAATACTTCAATTTATGATAATGATGCATGCAATGATAAAATATTCATGATGAAAAATTATCTTGACATTCATAACTTGATTATTCATCATTTGTCATGATTTTAAAATCGTTGTAAAAGGAAAAGAGAACTACAAAACTGTATTCTCTCTTTCTTTTTTTTACAATGACAAAGGGGGAGATAGCTAGCTTGTACAAGTCAAGAAGATGCAAAAACTTGATTGCTAGCTTACCTATTTTAAGAAGCAAAGATTGCTATCTTGCTTATTTCAAGAAGAAAAATTGTCTTCTTGAACATCACTATCTTGAATATCTCAAGAAGCAAAACTTGCAATTTGCACATTGCAATAGGAAGCAAGAATCATGAGCTTACACAAGAAATTTATCTTGCATTTGCTTTCGAAATTTTTGCTAGCTTATATATTGTGAAACTTGTATATCGTAAAAATTGCTAGCTTGTTGGTCTAAAGAGAAGCAAAAAGTTGCTATCTCAAAAGAAGCAAATGTGCTAGCTTGCCTATCTCAAGAGGCAAAAATGCTAACGTACGCATCTAGCAAAGTGAGCAAAATTTTCAAGAAGCAAGAGTTGCCTTCTTGAACATCTCTAATTTGCTAGCTTGCATGATAAAGAACTTGCTATCTTGAACATTACCAAAAGTGCTATCTTATATGCTATAAAACTTGCATATCTAAAACTTGATAGCATGAATGTTCTAAGCATGATGTAACACTTGCTAAATCTTCTAGCTCCAAGATTGCATGATGATAAAACTTGATATTATGATTTTCATGCAATGAGTTGAACCAATATCACACACAAACACCTGATTGTAGTACTTCTCCTTTTTGTTGATGACAAAGGGGGAGAAGTATGTTGATGACATGACATGTGATGCATAAGTTTATGCATAAGTTCATGTTGACGTGTTGCAAGTATTCATGATGAATATTGCAATGACTTGAATTCAGTTTGAATTCAAGGTTCTATCAATATGGCATATTGATAGGGGGAGTTTATTTACGTGTTGCAAGTATTCATGATGAATAGTGCAATGACTTGAATTCAGTTTGAATTCAAGGTTCTATCAATATGGCATATTGATAGGGGGAGTTTATTTAAACTCCGGGAGTTAAGCTTAACTCCGTCATCAAGTGGTTGTCATCATCAAAAAGGGGGAGATTGTTGAATCTCGTATTTTGATGATGAAACTACTTGATATATGTTTATGATTTAATCTGCGTTTTGAGTGACGCAGGATGCTTCGATCAGGATGAGACAATTAAAGCAGGAACATCATGTTGTGCCGGAGGAACATGTCAGAAGATTGGACGTCGGGCCGGTGGAACGGTCGACGTATCGACAGAAGGCTTCGGGTCGTGGACTCGGGCATCGGGCCAAGAAGAGCGGGTATTGTGCCAAGGATATCGGAGTTACGGAGTCGACTGGCCGATTGGGCAATAGGCTGCAGAAGAGGACGATGCGCCGAAGAATCGGACGAAGCGTCGAGAGACCAATGACATGCCGGACAACTTGGTTAATTGCTTAGAACTAATTGTCTCGATCGAAGTTTTTGTTTTGTTGTGCAGGATTAACTACGATGAAAGTTAGACAAGCAGCAGGTGTTGCGCCGGAGTCAAGATCATGATCACGTTGGGAGTTCTAGAGTTCGACGGAAGTTCGGACGGTCGTCGGAGGTTCAGCAAGAACAGATCCGAGAAGTCCAGAAGCTTGCCAAGCGAAGCTCGTCGGAACTCGCCAAGTGGATCGTCGCAAAGTCCAGGAGTTTGCCGGAAGTCCGCAGAAGCATCACCAAGGGTTCATCGGATGATGGACGGAAGTTCGCCGGAAACTCGCCGGAAGAAGCGATTGACGTACCGAAGCAGAGCTGCAGAATTTGTCTTAGATTTAATCGTAGTTAGCACGGTGATTAAGTTAGAAATGGGAGGTGATCCCATTAGCTTAATCCTGGGGCAATTGGGCCCCTGATGAACTCAAGTTGGGTCGAATGGTTCAACCCATTCGAGCCCAAGTAGCTGTGGGAGGTGCAACCGCCCAGGCAGGGAGGTGCAACCGCCCAGGCTAAGTCTCCCAGCGAGACTGGGCGGTGCAACCGCTCCAGCCAGGAGGTGCAACCGCCCACGGCTCAGTCTCCAAGTGAGACTGGGCGGTGCAACCTCCTCTGTCAAGAGGTAGCACCGCCAGAGCTCAAGTTCCGAGCTCTGCCGAGAGGTGCAACCACCGAGCTCGGTCTTCGAGCTCTGGCAGGGTGATGCAACCTCCTTGGACAGGTGATGCATCGCCTGAGCTCGGTCTTCGAGCTCTGGCAGGAAGGTGCAACCACCCCTGACAGAGAGGTGCACCCGCTTGAGCTCAGTCTTCGAGCTCTGCCAGGCGGTGCAACCTCTCCAGTCAAGAGGTGCAACCGCCTGATCCCGGAATTCCGGGATTTGATGGTTTTGAGCTCGAATTTTGAACTGGGTTGGGGCCTATAAATACCCCACCCATTCAGCACTGAAAAGATACAGACCTACACCGAAATCTTGATCTTTTCTGTGATTCTAAGAGCTCAAAAGTGTTGTAAAGCCTTTAAGTCTCCTCCTTCTGTTCTTCAAGTTTTCAGTTGTAAAGTGAGGAGAGAAAGGTCTGTAAAGGTTGTCTCCTGAGCCTGTCAAAAGGAGAGAAATTGTAAAAGGGCAGTTTGGCCTTCGCCTATTGAAGGAAGGCCCCTAGTTGACGTCGGCAACCTCGTCGGTGGAGGAAGCCAAAAGTGGAGTAGGTCAAGGCTGACCGAACCACTCTAAATCTCTGGTTTGCGTTTATTTTCGAGCACTTTATCATTACTGCAAACCTCCTTCATTACTACTGCTCTCTGCGCTTTCACGAACAAGTTCTAAGTGCTGTTCTTCCGAATCTGCATTCAGATGTAAATTCGTATTTTCATACATTACAGTTTACGTTTACGTTTGATTCTGCAGAACTGTTTTCCGTGCTTTTACGAACGAGCTTCTTTGCAGTTTACACTTACATTTTGATCCTTTTGATAACTGCAAACTGTTCTCTACAATTTTACGAACGAGTTTTAACATTTAGACGTAAAACTGCATTCAGACGTAAATCGGCTTTCCTCGCTCAATCATCAGTTCTCAGTTCACGTTTACGTCTTGATTTCAACTGCATACTGCCTTCTGCGAGTATACAAACGAGTTTCAAAGTTTAGACGTAAATCTGCGTCTAGACGTAAAACTGCGTTTAGACGTAAATCTGCGTTTAGACGTAAATCTGAGTTTAAGACGTAAATCTGAGTTTAGACGTAAATCTGTGTTTAGACGTAAAACTGCGTTTAGACGTAAATCTGCGTTTAGACGTAAATCTGCGTTTAGACGTAAAACTGCGTTTAGACGTAAATCTGAGTTTAGACGTAAACTGCGCTTAGACGCAAAACTGCGCTTAGACCCAATCTGCGCTTAGACGCAAACTGCACTTAGATACAAACTGAGAATTTGCTTTTGCATCGTAATAGTTTTTGAACGAACGCAGCTTTTGGTTTTTAATCGCTGTAAGATTTCCGCTGCACTAATTCACCCCCCCCCCCTCTTAGTGCTCTCGATCCTAACAGTGATAGGTGTACGAGAGGACTGGGTTTGCTCTACGATGCATGGAGCTTCCAAGTTATTATTTGTTTGAACACCTCTCCGAACGCGTAAACCAATAGCATTGCGATCATGAGCACCCCAAGTGACAGGACCACTAATCTCTGGAATTAGCTCCATTACTCCTATAATAGGTTAAAGACAATCATCGGTTAAAGTTAATCAAGGGACCTAATACACCTACAAGCCCTAGACCAAGCTCTGATACCATAAAAGATGTCTAGATTTTTTTTTTTTCCACACATTTAGGCCAAATAGATAAACATCACTTTATTCATTATTCATAAATATTTATTACAATTCATTTATTACAATCCATTTATTCATCGAATCATAAATAGAAAAATAAACATGGTGATGTTAACTTCAAGAATCATCCAAGTGGCTCTACCTAGCGGTAGAGGAAGGTCCGCTCTCCACTAGAATCCGATTTAGTACTAGAGGGAGGCTGCTCTGAAAATCAAAAACAAAGAAAATTCAGCAACGCTGAGTAGGAACCCCAAAAAGTCAACTCAAAATGTATATATGATCAAAATTAAATCAATCATCCCATTGGCGTATATCAAATACTTGAAGGAGCACTCCCCCAACAGCGGATGGAGAGGCACCCTACGGGATGAGTTTGTGTTCTCCCAATAGCGGATGGAGGCAAACTCATATCACACTCCCAACAGCGGATAAAGTGGTGTCCCACACTCGCCAAAGTGGGGACACGTTCCTCCCAACAACGGATGGAGGAACCGTCCAATCGCCACATTTGACGGCCCGCTAATCCCCGAAGGGAATCGTTGTACCTGCTCTCGATAGGAAAATAATATAATCTCATACTGGTCATGTCCATTACGGGATGAAATAACATATTTAAAATGTCTCTTTCAAATATCATCAATATCAAGTAATATAAATTAGCCCTCAATTGACTAGAACTCTAGTTTAATTGATTCAATTGAACTCGATTTACTATAGCTTAACTGAACTGATCTCTAATCCTTATTTAACTGGTCTGGAACCACCCTATACTAGTATAATTTAGACTAGATTAAGTTCAAATTAGGTTAAACTAACTTGAATAAGTCAATCAATTCGGAATCACCCTGAATTGATCTAGACTAATTAAGTCTAGTTTAGTTCAATCAACATTTGGGCTCAAGTTCAACATTGGGCTAGATTGAGCTAGTCCATCTACTGGTCATATGCATTATACATGATTGAGCATGCATTACACAAAACTGGCCCAGCCCTAGCCCATGGACTAGTCATGTGCGTCGCATGTGACCGCCCTTAATGGTTGGGCTGGGGTAGCCTATGGGCCAAGGCCTAACCCGTGAGTTGGGCCTGGCCTGTGAGCAATTTCATTCCAATTAATATCCAATTTCATATCATAGCATATACCCATTAACAATATAAATAAAAAAAATATAATAATACATTAAAAGATAAATAAGAAGAAATGCTTTAATACAAAGAAATAACGTTCTAAATTTGACTAGAAATCATAAGACATTAAAAGAGGGACTGGGAGATAAGTTTTTAATACAAGGAAATAGCCTTCTAAATTCAAATAAAAATCATGTTTTCAACACATATAAAATTTTAAAATATTCTAGTCATATTTTAAATAATTCATAATAATATATTTTAAATTTTAGATCAAAGAATATCAAAAAGGATTTTAGATAACATATTCTAATCTAACAAGATTTTAATCCAAATAAGATTAAAGATAAACTGTAATACAAGAAATATCATATAAAAAAATATATTTTTAACATATTTAACTCTACAATAAAAACCTTAATCATGGGTCAAAGAATATTATGAAAACTTTAACTAATTACTTTAATATAAAAAGTTTGACATTTAAAAAATTGATACATATTTTTCAAACTATAAAACTTTCAATATTTAAAGAATCAAAATAAAAGCTAAAACTTTTAAATTTAATAAAGGTAGGGAAACGAGAGAAATCCCTCCCTTTAAATAGGAGGAGGTGAGCTTCTATTAAGGAAAATTTATTTTAATTTTCGTATTTATTTAATATAAATTATTTCCATTTAATATACTAACAAATATGATATCATTATATTTGGAATACTTAATAGTTATTTTCTTAATTCATATCAACAAACAAGGTAGATTAAGATTTCATTAAATTATAATAACAAGTAAGGAAAGAAAATCAATTCATAACTTAAATATTTGATGTAATTACAAGAGGGGTGACAAATGATAGGAAGAGAATTCTCTTTAGCCCAATCTACAATAAACGCCTAATAATTTATTATTATTGAGATTAATTACTATTCACATATGACTCCACTCTCCACTTCGACCTTAATTTGAATATCATAAGGATCTAATTGGGTACCCAACGTGATTATGATCTTCTAATAGGTTGGTTCTTACGAGAGCACTCAAGTCACCTCCTAGGTCGTTTCTAGACTCCTACACATGTAACTGAGGATCAAATTTGGCAGATAGAGATATCATCAGCCATCACCATCAAGCTTTTAACATTAAGTGTTCAACTTCATGTATGTCCTTTTTCATGTTTTACCATAGTATTTTTATACCCAAGAAATCACAAATGGAGCTAAAGAAAGACCACACAGCAACAATCGAGCAAGGCAGAGCACTAATAAATTTGCACTGAAAGATCAACATCCTGATCTCCATGCTCCACTCTTGAGACATGAGGTGATGGAGTTGCTGTGGTGCATCATTTGTTTCCACGGTAATATCCCACAGTCCGTTTGTTTTATCTTTGCCTTCACCTTCAATAATGTCCCCAACGCTACTGAGAGCCTCAAGTTTGTGAAAAAGAAATAGAAAACACAAGCCTCTCTCTCTCTCTCTCTCTCTCTCTCTCTCTCTCACAGCCTGAAATATTTTGTTCCCTTCCATTCTTTTATATTCCTTTTTTTCTCATGAGAGACTAAGAAACTATGGTTTGAGCACCACAAGAAAAGACAAAAAAAAATCTTTTGATTTATAGCAAAATCAAATGAAACTTGTGAGGATGATATCCACCCCATTAAGCCAATTATGGGGGGACATGTCAAAAAAACAAGCAACTCGTCTTTCCACACGAAACCCCACACGAATCGAGTTGTTTGGCTTTTTATCCGTGGAAATAATGTGGCTATTGGTGATCCAAGAGAGCATAATGCGTTTGTCTCGGAGGCTTGTGAGCCACCACATTTTGTAGGTTTTCAGCCATGTGAAACATATGATCAGTATCTTATTTTTTGCTACCTACCTGATTGATGATGCATTGTCTCGGGCGAATGTATAAATATTCGCACATATCTAATCATGTGCATAGAAAAACGTTAATCGGATTGCATTTATGTTTGCTTCTAATAATTTTGTTCTGAGGAAATTTACTGTAATTTTAATTTCAATTAATAGATCATTTTTATCCTCATTAAAGAGAATCTTGCAAAGGAAACATACGTAGAAAGAAAGAAAAAAAAAATGTTTTAGAAAACGCAAATATAATGAAATCCTTCTAAAGCATAATTCAAAGATTTATTTAATCGTGAAAACGACCTCCTAATTCGTAAGCATAAAAAAAAAAAATAATCAAATCGTATTCACAATAATTCTATGATTGCAGAATCGTGCAATCTGATTGGTCCCCACCAGCTTATTCGTGGACCCCACCCCATTCAATGGCCGAAACGACGTCGGAGTGGACGCATCTGGCCCTTGATTGGTCCTTCGATTGTGTGGCCCCACAAATTAATTGACCATTACAGGACAGGAAGGTCGGTTGGGCGATGGGGAAGGAGGAACGAGTCTTTTGGATTCTTCGGAGAGAGCTTCCAAAATGGTCATTAAATCAAATGGAAACCTGGACCATCATAAAAAATCTTTCTCAAGTGATGTGATAGGATATTATTCCATATAATAAATCGGATACATTAATCCATATTAGTCTAAAATGATTTGATGATAATTTAAACAATACGTTATACTTTAATATACTTTAGCCTTGTGGATAGTCGATCCTAAATCAAGATTTTTAGCATTATATTATTGGATAAGTTTCGATCCGTATTTATCAGTCCATCTTGATGGGGATATAAACAGGAATAACCTTTGTATATGAACAAATACTAGAAGACCACAATACGTAGTGAAATTAAATGAAACCACAATCAAATATAACACCAAGATATAAATGTAAAAGGTAAAAACTACGGGACAAACTAGAGATAATCTACTATGAGAATAATGAATATACAAATCTCAATCTCTTACCCTAAACCCTAGCAACAATCACAAGATAATAATTGTGATACAAGAATCACGTCACTGCCTACAATATCTAAAATCTCCCCAAGTAATCACAGCAAGAGTCTACTGTAGGTTTAATCTAACATGAGATGAGAACACTGCTAGATGATTGAGAACAACCTCTCTACGTTGTCCTTGTCTTCTTCCCTTTCTTTCTCTTCTTTTTCTGCCTTGTTTTCCTCCTTTTTTTTGGAATCTCGTGATTGTTCCCTTCTCTCATGTTGTTACCCTATTTATGCCTTTTTCTGCCTCCAAAACATAGCCACCACACCTCCTCTAATGTTAATTAGGGTTAGGTTAAGAGGGGGTGAGCTGTGGGCTGCTCAAGCCCACTATAGGCTGAATCTGTGGGTTGCTAGCCCAACAATCTCCCCCTTCAACCCATAAGGGAGGTTGTCCCATGACTCCTCAATGTAAAGCCACGCCGACTAGTTGTCAGTATATCTCCTGCCTTTCTTTTGGTAAGGTCTTCATTCCATTTGGTAGCAGTACCAAATCATAAGTATGATTCTTTTGAAGAGCATCCATCTCTTCCTGCATAGCAAGTAACCACTTCTCTTTCTGCCCACTTTCAACTGCTTCCTGGTAACTCTCTGGTTCACCTACATCAGTAAGAATCACATACTCATATATAGAGTATCTTCTATAAGGTTGACGTTGTCTAGAAGATCTTCTCAACTGAGGTTCTACGGGAAGTTGCTCTCCAACTTCTTCTTGCTCAACATATCCTATAGGTATATCAACATTAGGCTCTACACTATCTTCCTACACATCTCCCCCATCACCCTGATATATTGAAGGAATAACTGAGTCACAATCTGCTAATCCTTCTGTAGAAGTATTGGTTGGTGCCTTCTTCTTCAAATCTTCAAAAGTTTGATCCTTAAAGAAGACTACATCTCTGCTCCTAAACACTTTCTGCTTTTCTAGATCCTAAAGCCTGTAACCAAAATGATCATGTGAGTAACCAAGAAAATACATTCTTTAGTCTTATCATCCAACTTGGACCTCTCATTATCTGGAACATGTGCAAATGCACGATAACCAAAAACTCTCAAATGCTTGTAGGAAACATCTTTCCCTAACCATACATGCTCTACAACATCACCATCTAGGGTTGTACATGGTGATAAGTTGATTACATCAACTACAGTCCTCAAAGCCTCATCCCAAAACGTTTTGGGTAGCTTGGCCTGTGAAAGCATACATCTGATCTTTTCCATGATGGTGCGGTTCATTCTCTCTGCAATTGCACTATGCTAAGGTGTACCAGGAACTGTCATCTCATGTTGGATCTCATTTGACCTACAATAGTCATTAAACAATCCTGTAAACTCACCACCATTATCTGATCTTATGCATTTCAATTTCCTTTCTGTCTCCCTTTCAACCATGGCATGAAACTCATTGAAGACATTAATCACCTGATCTTTAGTCTTCAAAGCATAGGCCCAAACTTTCCTAGAAAAATCATCTATAAAAGTGACAAAATAAAGTGCACCACTTATACTAAGAACATCAATAGATCCATCATGAGTTTTTGTCATCAAAGGACCACATACATCTATATAAACACGGTCTAAGGCATGCATTTTTCTAGACAAAGCAGAACTAGCAAATGAAACTCTATGTTGTTTACCTGCTAAACAATCAATACAAGGGTTCAGATGTATACCTCTAAGGTCTAGTAATACCTCTCTCTTAGAAAGAGCTTGCAGCCCCTTCTCGCTCATGTGTCCTTGTCGCCTATGCCACAACTCCATGCTGAAGTCTTTTTCTGTGGCATTTAACCGCTCACCATAAGCTTTAGCCTGCAACCTATACAAAGTATGACATTTCTTTCCATTAGCTATAACAAGAGAACCCTTACTGAGCTTCCATTGCCCTTTGTGAAATCTACTATCATAGTCTTCATCATCTAGCCTTCCAACTGAAATTAGATTCAGCCTCAAGTTAACTACATGCCTCACATCCTTAAGCACCAACTTGCAACCTAGGTTGGTCTTTAAATGGATATCACCCATGCCTATGATGTCTGCTGTGCCATAGTTGCCTATCTTGACAACACCAAAATTTTCAGACCTGTATGTAGCAAAAAACTCCCTCTGTGGTGTAGCATGATAAGAAGCACCTGTGTCAATCACCCACTCAAGATCCTGACACGCACAAGAAAAAATATCATCAGAAGGAGATAAAATCAAATAATCACCACCCTGCATTGTAGTTGTGATATTATCTTTTGACTCTATAGACTCCACTTATTTTTCCTTTTTCTTGCTCTTCTAAGGTTACTTACATTGGTTCTTGTAATGTCCTTTCTCACCACAATTATAGCAAATAATATCTTTTCTTGATCTTGACTTGCTTCTACCCATGCGTGAACTGCTTCTAGACTTTGACCTTCCTCCGTTCTCTGAGATAAGTGCTTGTAAATCATTCTAAGATGTTGCCGAACTCTTTCTTCTCAACTCCTCATTCAATAAACCACTTGTTACTTAACTCATAATGACAACACCATCTGGCGTAGAATTACTAAGGGAAACTACTAGTGTCTCCCAACTTTCTAGTAATGAATTGAGAAGTAACAATGCCTGTAACTCATCACCAAGAGACATTTTCATAGATGATAACTGGTTAGTAATACTTTGCATTTCATTCAAATGTTCAGCAATAGAAGCACCCTCTCTATATTTTAGGTTCACAAGTTTTCTGATCAAAAAAACTTTGTTGCTAGTTGTTTTTCTTTCATAGAGACTTTCCAACTTTTTCCAAAGAGAATATACAGAAATTTCAGTAGAAACATGGTGAAAGACACTATCATCAAGCCATTGTCGAATAAATCCAATTGTTTTTTTATCTAACCTCTTCCACTCATCATCTGTTATAGTTATGAGTTTTACATTATCCCTTGCAAAGGTCCATACAAATCTTTACAATACAAGAGATCTTTCATTCTTGGTTTCCATATCATCCAATTGTTTCCATTTAAATTAATCATGCAAGAAACATTACTGGCCTCCATGTTCAAATACAAAATTTAAATCACCAAAACCCCATTTGCTCTGATACCAGTTGATGGGGATATAAACAAGAATAACCTTTGTATATGAACAAATACTAGAAGAACATAATACGCAGCGGAATTAAATTGAACCACAATCAAATAGAACACCAAGATATACGTGGAAAACTCCTTCAATGTGAAGGGTAAAAACCACGGGATAAACTAGAGATAATCCACTATGAGAATAATGAATATACAAATCTCAATCTCTTGCCCTAAACCCTAGCAACAATCACAAGAGAATAACTGGGATACAAGGATCACGTCACTGCTTACAATATCTAAAACCTCCCCAAGTAATCACAGCAAGAGTCTACTGTAGATTTGATCTAACTTGAGATGAGAACATTACTAGATGATTGAGAACAATCTCTCTGCGTTGTCCTTGCCTTCTTCCCTTTCTTTCTCTTCCTTTTCTGCCTTGTTTTCCTCTTTTTCTTTGGAATCCCATGGTTGTTCCCTTCTCCCACGTTGTTGCCCTATTTATGCCTTTTTCTGCCTCCAAAACGCAGCCACCACACCTCCTAATATTAATTAGGGTTAGGTTAAGAGGGGGTGAGCTATGGGCTGCCCATGCCAACTATGAGCTGAATATGTGAGCTGCTAGCCCAACACATCTTATGTTTATTTAATATTTATGCAATCTCCTTCTATCTAATTGGCTTATTTCATGTCTCATAATCTAGTTTGTAAGTGTAATAGATTGATCCATTTCCACAATATCTAGAATAGTCAGAGCCACTAACTCCCTTTTTCAAAGGGCTGATCTAGTTTATTTTTTATATTAATTTATAGTATTTTTAGTAAAACTATGAAAATATTATAATACTATATATATATCAAGGTCTGTCGTACCGTATCGTACCGACGTTTCGACCCGGGCTCGGTACCGGTACGATACGGTATACCGCTCGGTACACCCAGGTGTACCGAGCGGTACACCCAGGTGTACCGAGCGGTACACCCAGGTGTACCGAATACACAGTGCTCGGTACGGTACAGGACGATCCGCGTACCGCTGGCCTATCGGATCGGTACGTACCTCCCGTACCGGGCAGTACGGTCCGGTACAACAGACCTTGATATATATATATATATATATATATATATATATATATATATATATATATATATATATATATATATATATATATATATATATATATAATTGTTAAAAATACTATAACATGATGTAAAAACACTATAGCTGGACCGATTTACCCTATGAACCGATTTGTAGGAAGGTGGAGGAAAAGGTGGAGGAAAAAGTGGGAGATGATTGATTGTAAGATCACTAGTATTCCATGTATTAGGTAAAAATAAAATCACGTTAGAAAATTCTGAATATGGGAGATTGTTTCTGGGGAAAAATTCAACAAAAAGAATTTTTTTTCATAAATTCATCCTTTTTTCTTTTATATGTATTTTATATTATAATATTTTTTATTATCACATATGATGTTTTGGCTTGTTTGGCTGAAGTTATCTGCATTATTTAAGATCGTACGACTCGATACATTTTTTATTTTCGTACATCTATCACTAGTAAAATCATATTAAATTATAGATTACCATCAATTCAACCAAAAGTAGAAGTGGATAATGAGAAAGGACTCATTCATAATAAAAAGTCATCCCGCGTATGTTTTTTCTTTTGTTGTTGGTCAAATAGAAGATCACTTCATGAAATCATTCATTCACTGTACATGTAACGGATTTGGGCAAACATGCATGCTTTGCACACGCAGTAGATAAAATACCGAGGTATTTTAGTGAATATTTATTTATTGGGGTAGGAGAATGTGAACCTTGTGGGTGGATACGTTACAATATGAGAGAGAGAGAGAGAGAGAGAGAGAGAGAACACAACATGAGTACATTACCTTCCTTGCTTTTGCATCTTTAGGCATCAAGGTGGGGTATTATAGGTTGGACATGGTATGCATACAAATCAACATGATTTTTGTCTATTACTAGTAAGGTCAAAGTCAAAATTCGCCTTACAGTAAAAATGAACTTATATTACGTTTTGATTAGGCTAAGCTTTCGCCAATCGACAAATCTTCCAAGATTTAGCACCATAATTTCTTTCATTAATTGATTCTTTTTTACTTTCAGTTCAATATATAGATGAATCAACATCCAAATCTATTACAATCTACCTAAACTTTTGGAGGTAGTGGTTCTTATTATCCTATCTTTCAAAGCACTACATCAAAAGAAATTATCAATGTTCTTACGTCTATAAATTTTTATCATTCATATATATATATATATATATATTCAAATTTTTTACTCGTTCCGTTCAAAGTTTTATTATATGGACACGTACTCTTCCGAGTTAAATATACATATGAACGCTGGATTGAGACCACAAGGAGATGAGGTGACGTTGACTGTCCACGGACATCACGTTTGTTGACCGCATTAAAAGAAACTACGTTACATCCCCTCACCAGCGCACCACGAGACGCGGCATACTATCACGTGGCACGCAGCAGTTGCTTTGATTGGTGAGAGATGCAGCAGCCGTCTATAAAGGACCCCTCCCCCTCCTCCTCCCTCTATTCCGTCCCCCACCGCATAGGAAAGCAGAAGAGGAAGAGAAGGCGTGAAGATATATATTATACATGGTGAAGGAAGGAGGAGGGGAGGGATTGCGAGTGCTGGGGAAGTACGTGCTGGGGCGGACGCTTGGCGAGGGCAACTTCGGCAAGGTGAAGTACGCTAAGCACGTCGAAACCGGGCAGGCCTTCGCCGTCAAGATCCTCGACCGCAGCCGCGTGCAGTCCCTCAACTGCAGCGATCAGGTAAGCTCGTGTGTTGTTGTCGTCCTCTTTCTGAGGAGGAGGAAGAGGAGGAGGAGCTGACTGTTCTGCGTTGCTGTCAGATTAAGAGGGAGATCGGCACGTTGAAGCTGCTGAAGCATCCGAGTGTAGTCAGGTTACACGAGGTCTGATCTCCATCTTCCTCCCTTTCCTCTATGATTCAGGAGAACCATCATCAGGATTCCACTTAGGAACATTTAGGAAATGGAGATTCCACTTCCACCTGTTGTCTTCGTCCTCTAATTATATCCTGCGGGGTGGGTGAACCGGTGAACCGGACTAGCCGCCGTGTGGCCCATTTGGGACAGGCCCACAGGTCACGTAGTATAATTCATTGGTGTCAGAATTGCAACTATATTGCATGCGTGTCTCAGCAACACATTCAGCATCATGCCTTTCTACGATTGATGCATCCATTTTTCTTAAAAGAAAAAGGAAGCATCATATCATGAATGTGATTCTTTGAACCACGACAGTACATACAGACCTTGAATGAGATGTCATTCGTCACTTTTACTTGCTGTCTTAACTAATTGATGGACATATCACCAATTGGTTCTTTTGTTATTGTACTTGTTTTTTCTTATACACAACCTCTTTTTAATGCAGGTGTCAGCAAGCAAAACTAAGATTTACATGGTGCTTGAATACGTAAATGGTGGCGAATTGTTCGACAAAATTGTAAGAATTCTGGCCCCTATTAACTGTTTGGTAGTTTACTGCTTCATGTTGGATATATTGTCTCTATTATTCTATCAGTTCTTGAGTGAATCAGTTGTTGATTCATCATTCTTATACCGGCATGATCGATTACAAAGGCACTGAAGGGAAGGCTCTCAGAACGCGAGGGTCGGAAGCTTTTCCAGCAGCTGATTGATGCTGTAAGCTACTGTCATGACAAGGGAGTCTACCACAGAGATTTGAAGGTAATCAGTGTAGATTTGCTTGAGCACTTAAACGGCTTGTTCTTCTCTGTGTGCTTTATGTATGACACCTTTTCTCTTCACATGATGCAGCCAGAAAATGTTCTTGTGCATGAAAAGGGCAACGTAAAGGTTTCAGATTTCGGCCTCAGCGCCTTACCACAACATGTTGGGGTATGTTCTTCTTGTTCTTGTTTGCGTTGGCCAAAACCAAAATGACGAGAGCTCATGTTTCAACTTCCTTCCTGCCTTATTGTCTCAGAATGATGGGTTGCTGCATACAACCTGTGGAAGCCCCAACTATGTTGCACCTGAGGTAACACACCCTGATTTAAAGGATGAACATTTTGGATACTTGTGCTTCATAAACATTTCATTTGACAATTTCTTTTTATGAAATTATTTCTAGGTTCTTAAAAATAGAGGATATGATGGTGCGAGATCAGACATATGGTCTTGTGGTGTCATCCTATATGTGATTCTTACAGGGTCTCTTCCATTTGATGACAGAAACCTTGCTGTGCTTTGTCAGAAGGTATGTAGTGGATTGGTGGATGATTTATGTTTTGTGAGGAGAAGATGACGGAAAATAATGGCAATGTTTCTCCATTTGTTCAGATCTTTAGGGGGGACACAAAGATCCCTAGGTGGCTCTCCCCTGATGCTCAAGACCTGTTGAGAAGAATGCTTGATCCAAATCCCATCACAAGGATAGATGTAGCTGGGATCAAAGCACATGACTGGTTCAAGCAAGACTACACCCCAGTCATCCCCATTGATGATGATGATGATGATGATGATGATGATGATGATGATGATGATTTAGTTCCATATAGTGAACCATCTTCCACTAAAATGGTAAGCAATGAATGAATTTTCTGATACTACATGGAAGTACTAGTTTGATCCTTCATGCCACTTTTGAGGGCTGTGATACTGACTTAATTCCCCTTATGTTTTGCAAGCATAATGAGTCAGATGAAAAGGGAACTACTCCAACCCAAATCAATGCATTTCAACTCATTGGCATGTCTTCCTCTCTTGATCTCTCTGGTTTTTTTGAGAAAGAGGTAACTTGTTGTCTGCTGATTACTGAATTGACTAACGTATAAGAAAGTAGACCCGACAAAAACGCCTCTGCTGACTGACTTTTGTAGGATGTCTCAGAGAGGAAAATAAGGTTCACATCCAATCATTCACCCAAACACCTGTTTGAGAAGATTGAGCATATTGTTACTGAAATGGGGTTTCAAATCCATAGAGGACATGGCAAAGTAAGTGCTTGGTACTTCATCTGATAATTCCATCTGAGGCCAGTCCAATAATAAAAGTATTCAGAAATTACAACTAGTTGTTTCTAAATCCATTCTTTGGCAGCTGAAATTTAGCCACCAAATCAAGAGTTCGAAGTTCCCAAGGATCTCTTCATCACTCTCTGTTGCTGCAGAGGTAAATCTTGATCATCTTCTTGCTCACGCTTCCACTTACACAGTATCCTATTAATCCTCTGTTGATCCCAATTCTCTACAATGGTGATATCAGGTGTTTGAGCTCAGTCCATCTCTGTATATTGTGGAGCTAAGAAAATCTCATGGAGATTCTTCATTATATAGACAGGTATTAAGTTGAACTTGTCATTACAAGCTTAGAAGCTGCAGCTCAAAGAAACCTCCGGTTTGTAGCTGATGAAGTAGCTTCACAGTTCTAAACCAAGCAGTTTGATTCCTCCTCTGGTGATTGCAGTTGTGCACGAGGCTGTCAGGAGATTTGGGTGTCTGCAAGAGCCAACAACACATCTGCAAGGCGCTGTCGATGCCGGAACTCAATAATATTTTGGAGGAGATATTATTGAGGACAGAGAGCAAGGAAACGATAAAATAGAATATTGTGATGCAATTAAAAGATAATACTTTTAATTAAAAAAATTAATATAGTATTATTTATAAGATATTCTTAAATACATACTCTCATTTGCTCATGAACTATGATTCTATTTATAAGACCTAATAGTAATTACATCTCATCATATCACTCAAAGTTTAATGTAGGCACTAATCCCATAACTTTTAGATCATGGGTTATTATTTAGAATATGTTTATAAGAACATGATAATTATCTAGATAATTACTATGAATCAAAATAGATATTCTGATGCAAATATGATTTATGCCATATGGGTTGTGTGTTGTCAATAATAATTCTGAACAGATATAACTACTATGAATCAATTATATAGTATAATCATTTCGTAATTTATGAAAAAAAAATGTCTCTTTTTAGCTCTAGCAAATCTTCCTAAGGGGGTTTTACTAATATTTGGAAGAACGAAAAGTAATTGAGAGTACGTGATGTCAACCTTGATGTTGAAGAATGAAGACGTGGGAGTCTCCTACGTTTTCTCCTGATAAATGCAGCAGCTCGAGGTGGAGTTCGTCGAGGGCCTTCGCGACAAAAAACAAGTAGTTCAGCCTCTTATGTCGAGTGAGCTTGACCCAAGTTCAGCTCATCGTCCACGATGTGGACGTCCACGTATGTGCCTTTGGTTCTCCTTTGGAGCCACGAGTTTCGTAGCGTTCCCTTGGAGGGACGGTCAACACCCGCCATGAGAGTTATTAGGAAGGAGCTCTTCATCTCCAAAGCTGCTTGGTCTCCGGCCTACAGCAGTTATGTTTCACCCTCTCCCTTCTACGCCGCTTCTTTCCTGACCAGTATCTTGAGCTCTCAAACTGTCCTCGGCAGGTCTTTGATGTACTCTAAACTATTGGCAACTAAAGGGTTTATGAGTTATATATACATATATATATATATATATATATATATATATATATATATATATATATATATATATATATATATATATATTGTTAGGAACGAGAGGGGGGATGAATTAGTACAGTGGATAAAAATACGTTCGTTTGAAAATCTTCTTAGGATAAAAACCGATTTTGACAAAGTGAGTTTAACTTGAAAGCGAATGGAAGAATGTAATGTGAAAGTTAAGCAACTAAGACAGTTTACAATAAATGTAAATAGCAAAGCATACATGCAAACTAGATTTTATAGTGGTCCAATCGTCGTGACCTACATCCACTTCGTCGATTTCTCTTTCATCGAGGCCACCGGTTTTCATTAACGATCTTCTTTCAATGGGTGAAAATCAACTACCCTTATAACTCGATTCTCCTTTTAATAAGTTCAAGAAAAAACCTTTACAACCTGCCTTCACTCCTCTCTTAAGTAAACTAACACTTTACAGTTTGAGGAGTTCACACAAGATTATAACAACGTTTTCTTTTCTTTTTGCTCTCAGTTGTGTGTATATTAACTAGGGATGAGAGAGTTATTTATAAGTCTCAAGTTGATTTAAACTTAGAGCCTAAAAAGGTCTTATCCCAGGTTTCCCGGATCTTGGCGGTACCATCGCCTGCAGCACTGATACTGGGTAGTACCATCGCCTAGAAGATTATGTCTGGGCAGTACCACCGCTCATACTAGCGGTACCACTGTCTAGACTAGTGGTACTACCACTTGACAGTCTTAGAGACTAAGTCTGGGGGGTATCACTTCCTGACACAATCTCGGAGACTGTGTCACGATAGTTTCACCTGTTGGGTCACTATTTGGGCTTTTTCACTTGACCCAACACAGCCTAAACTTAGGCCCAATTGATCTCTAATTGAGTTGGCACAATTTCAACCCAATTATGTGCTAACTAAGAATTTCAAAGTGTACACTAAGCTAAATAAGTCCAGTAAGTCTAGGTTTATTCTGGTGAGCTTCCGACGATCTTCCGGCGAACTTCCGACGATCTCTCGATAATGTTCCAATGGACTTCCAACAAGCTCATGGACTTCACGATGATCTTCTTGGCGAGTTCCGATAAGCTTCTTTGGCAATCTCCTGGACTTCTCGGTCAATTCCAATAGAACTTCTGACGAACGTTTGGAATTCCGACGAACTCTCGAACTCCCAACGAAATCTGGTTCTTGACTCCGGGACTTCATTTTCCTTAATACCTTAATCGCTATCATAGTTAATCCTACACACTTAAAACCTACTTCGATCTAGATAATTATTACAAAGCTTGAATCAAATGTTATCTAGCATGTCATTGGTTTATTGACGCTTCGTCCGATTCTTCGACGTATCATCCTCTCTTGTGGCCTATTGCCTAATCGGCCAATTGACCTCCGTAACTCTGATTTCCTTACTGTAATTTTTGCTCTTCTTGGCCCAATGCCCGAACCCATGGCTCGAAGCCTTCTATCAATACTTCGACCGACCCTTCGGTGCGACGTCCAATCTTCTAATATATTCCACTCCGGCCCAACATGATTCTTCTTGCTTTTAATTGTCTCTCCTTGATCGTAGCTTCCTATGTCACTCAAAACATAAATAAGATAAACACTATCAATTGGTTTCATCATTAAAATTCGATATTCAATATTTTTATATTTTGATACGTTGCATGATTTTTTAAATTTAAATGTTCTATCAATATGGCATATTAATAGAGGTAGTTAAGGTTAACTCCGTCACAGTTGGTTGTCATCATAAAAAAAGGAGGGATTGTTGAATCTCGGATTTTGATGATAAAACTAATTAATAATGTTATAATCTAATCTGTGTTTTGAGTGACATAGGACTAGCTTCGATCAGGAGAGGTAAATTGATTAAAGCAAGAGGAATCAGATGTTGGGCCAGAGTTGAATATGTCAGAAGATTGGACGTCGGGCCGGATGATTGATCTACATGACAGTAGAAGGCTTCATGCCATGAATACGGGCATCGGGCTGATTGAACATTACGCCAAAAAGATCGAAAGTTACGGGTGTCAACATGCCGATTGGGCAATATGCTGAAGGAGAGGATAATGCACCGACGGATCGTATAATGCGTCAGAAGAACTAATGACATGCTGCACAACAAATGATTCGTGCTTTGTAATAATTTATCTAGATCGAGTTAGTTTAGATCATAATTAGGTTGGTTTAGAATATAATTAAGTCAACTCAATTAGGGGCCAACTAGGCCCAAAGTGGGGTTGTTTTGGGCTAAGAGAAAGGCTCATTCAATGACCCAAAAGTTTAGTCAGGCAGTGGTATTGTCGGTCCAGGCGGTGGCACCACTAGTGGCTCAATCTCTAAGATATAATCTCCAAGACTCTGTCTAGCGGTAGTATTGCCAGACTAGGCGATGGTACCATTAGTTTAGGTGGTGGTACCACTAGATTGAGTGGTGGTATCGCCCAGTGTCAATGTTGTAGGTAGTGGTACCGCTAGGACTCGGGAAACCTAGGATGAGACCTTTTTTGGATCCAATTTTGAAGTCATTTGGAGTCTATAAATATCCCAGTTATTCCTATATAGAGTAGCAAGAATTTGAGCAGAAAGGGGTTGTTATATTGAATTTAAAAAAGTGCTAAGTGTCCTCCTCTTTTAAGTTTCGGGCTTAGTCTAAGAGAGGTGTGAAGCTTATAAGGGTTATCTTCTAAACTCGTTAAAAGGAGAAAATGTTGTAAGAGGATAGTTGGTCTTTGCCCATTGAAGGAAGACCAATAGTGGAAGTCGGTGGCCTTGAGTGAAGAAGAATCAGGAGTGGATATAGGTCATGACAACCGAACCACTATAAAACTCGGTTTGCATTTACTTTAAGCTCTTTACTTTCATTGCAAACAGCTTTACTTACTTATTCACTATGCTTCTGTATACTTTTAAGTTAACATCTTTCCGATATAGTTTTTTATCGAACAAAAGATTTTTAAATCGACATTTTTAACGAAAGCACTAACATAACAGAATGAAAATCTTTTACTTTCTATGGATTTCGATTTATAGAATATTGTTGAAAGTGATTTTGAGAAGTCTTTGAAACCAATGAATGAATGGAATGATTTAGAAAAGAAAACTCTCTTTGAATGCTAAAACGATGAATGCTTTATTTTGTGCTCTTGATAAGAACGAATTTAATCGAGTTTCTATATGCGAAACTACATAAGAGATTTGACACACATTTGAAGTTACACGCGAAGGCACAAATAGGGTTAAATAGTCAAAAATTAATCTTTTGGTTCATGTATATGAGTCATTTCATATGAAACCAAACGAGACTATGGGGAGATATGTACACTCGTTTTACGGATGTCATCAATTGTCTAAAAGCACTTGGTAAAAGCTTTTCTAATTTTAAACTTGTTAACAAGATATTAAAATCCCTTCTAAAAAATTGGAATCCTAAAGTAATGGCAATACAAGAAGCAAAAGATCTTAATAAGTTACTACTTGAAGAACTTATTAGGTCCTTGATGACCTATGAAATGACGTGTATAGCATATGATGAATTTAAGAATAATCTTCCAAAGAATAGGAAGGACATGACACTTAGAACAAAAGAAGGCCACTTGGGTGAAAACTTAAGTGATGACAATGATAATGATGATGACTTGGCACTTATTACAAGAAGGTTTAAAAAATTCTTAAAGAGGAACAAAACAAAATAAGACACTAAGAACAAAAGCAAACTAAAAAAGGACCAAGTAATGTGTTATAAATACAAGAAGCCGAGGTACTTTAAAAATGAATGTTTCCAAGTGAAAAAGAATCAACTAAAGAAAAAGGTGCTCAAAGAAACTTGGGACAATTCGAGTACATCCGAAAACAAGAAGCTATCCAATAAAGAAGAAGTTGCTAACCACGCTCTAATAGTGCTCAATGACGAGGTAAGTGACTCAATCAAATCTCATTTAGTTTATGATGATTTACTGATCGCTTTGAATGATCTATATGATGGATGTAAGCTAGTAGTGGGAAATCTTGGGGCCGACATCACATGTGCAGCTGAAGAACATAAGATAAAATCCTGAATTTTCCAAATATATGTTCATCGTTGTGTGAAAATTGGTGCGCAAAAATTCATGAAACTTAAAACTATGTATATGGAAGATTGTGTTACCTAGGGAGATCGTATATCCCTAAATCCTTGTAAATCTCTAGAGGAGGGTGAAGGAGGTCAAATATCCTCCTCTCTAGCGGTGATTCACATAGTATTGTTGCGACGACGCCCCTCAAAACTCCAAGCCTGCTCTGAGGAGGAGAAAGCAAGGAGAATAGGAGAAGACAATAAAAAAGACTCTAGCCTATAACCATTGATTCCCTCTTATTTATAGAGGTCCCTTATCAACTTAACCCTAATGGATCCTGCCCTATTGGGTATTGGATCTCTATCCAACTACCCAAGCCTCTTAGATTAGTGGATCTCTATCTAATAATCTCTCATTGGATCTCATATATCGGATCCAATAATTCAGGGGCTTATTAGATATCCAATAAAATAGGGGCTCCGATGGATATCTCATATCCGAACCTCTACTCATCGTAATGCCTACCATATATGTGTGACCCTCTAAGCCCACTATCGAGTTGGCCATGAGTCATACCCGTCAGAACTCCTTTTGGCTCAGTGAATAATTATCTCCATAATAATTCACTAGACTTATTGACTGTAGACATACTAGGCCACTACGTCGTAGTCCCCAAATGATACAGGGGAATCCAATAAATTGGATCTATCTATCCTCAGTTACCATGTACCTATATTCCCTTATCCATCTAATATTTCAGAGACCGTATATTGGGCATGGTGCTGTTAGACCCATACGGTTTCTACTCGAGTCTCACTGTAATCGGATTCTCCCAAAGAACTTTTTCTCTCTCAATCCGAATGATACTAGTAAGGGATTTGTCTGAGCTAAAACACATGAGATATTCCTCTCATGATACCGAGAGTGGATGATCCTCTATTGACACTCAATAGTCCTCGTAAGGTTGGTTACCACTCCCGATAATTGGTTGTGCTAGATCTGAAACCTCTAGAAAGTCCGGTATCAAAGAATGTAGTACTTATATAGGACATCATTGGTACCTCAAGTCTAAGGACCAGATACAACACTAGGACTATGGAATCACTATCTGATAATAAGATATTATCAATCATCCAAGCAGATCAATTAGTGAACTCATTCCCCAATGAGCACCTGTACTATATCCCTAGTGTCCCCACATGAGCAGCTATGAGACCAGCTGCATCCATCATATGGATGGGTATACAACACACCAGTCTATCCGGTTATCTCGATATCTCTCTCAAGTAACCTATGACTGGGATTATTTAGGATTAGTATTTAAAGGTAAATCAGTCTCATTATCGTGATATCATCATAATCCGATTCCCATTGTATAGATCCATGAACATCACAATATATTCGAGCAACAAACAATATAAAGTGATAACATATCAAATATAATGATAAATAAAAGACTACGTGTCAAGTCACACGTGTCATCACTCACGTGATTGGCTTGCAAGGCACCTATGACTAGCAACTAGTTGGTAAAAAATATAAATTGTTAAAAAAGGAACATGCTTCACTTGTTAGTAAATTTGATAAATAAAAAAATGAACATGATGATAGTATGCTAGCTTCTTACACTAAGTATGATGAGATAGATTCACTTAAGAAAGAAAATGCTTTACTATAAGAAATGTTAGAAAAATTTAAAATAAAAAATAAATCGCTAAACATAATCCTTGCTAATGAGAGTTATGTTCATAGAAAGAAAGGAATTGGCTTTGTGAGTAACACTCAACAAAAGCCAACTATCTTCGTTAAATGATCTACATTATATGTCTCACCTAGAGAAAAATGTAACTTTTGTGAAAAATATGGTCATTTTGCCTATAAATATCCATTTAAAAGATATAGTTCATACAAGTTAGTTTGGGTTCCTAAAGGAATCATAAATCACTCAATGATAGGTGTTGAATCTCAGATTTTGATGATGAAACCAATTGATAGTGTTTATCTGATCTGCGTTTTGAGTGACGCAGGAAGCTTTGATCAGGGAGAGATAATTAAAAGTAGGAAGAATCATGTTAGGTCGGAGTGAAATATGTTAGAAGATTGGACGTCGAGCCGGAGGATTGGTCGACATATCGGCAGAAGGCTTCGGGCATTCAGCCAAGAAGAGCAAAAATTATGCCAAGGAAATCAAAGTTGCTGCGGAGGTCAACTGGCTAATTAGGCAATAGGCTGCAAGAGAGGACGATGCACCAAAGAATCAGATAAAGCATCGATGAACTAATGACATGTCAAATAACATTTGATTTAGCTTTGTAGTAATTATCTAGATCGAAGTAGGTTTTAGGCATAATTGAGTTGGAATTAGGCCAACTCAATTAGGGGCTAGTTGGGCCCAAGCTTGGGCTATGTTGGGCCAAGTGAAAGGCCCAAACAATGACCCAACAAGTGGAATCGTTATGGTATAATCTCTGAAACTATGTTAGGCGACGGTACTGCCCAAACACAGTCTCCGAGAGACTGTCAAGCGATGGTACCGCCTAGTGGTAGGGTGTCAGGTGGTGGTACCACCAGACTTGGTGGTGGTACCGCCTAGTGTCAGTGTTGTAGGCTGTGGTACCGCTAGTACCCCAAAAATCGGGGATAAGACATTTTTAGGCTCCAAGTTTGAATCCATTTAAGGCTTATAAATATCCCTCTCTCATCCCTAGTTAACACACACAAGCACAGAGAGTTTAAAAGTGGGAAAACGCTATTGCAATCGCTTGAGAGATCCCCTCCTCTAGTTCTAAGTTTAGAATTCTATTTAGGGAGGAGTGAGTGCTTGTAAAGGTTGTCTCCTAAACTTGTGAAAATGGGAAGATGAGTGTAAAAGGGTATTGATCTTCGACCATTGAAAGAAGATCGGTAGTAGAAGCCGGTGGCCTCGAGTGAAGACGAATCGAGAGTGGATGTAGGTCACTATGACCGAGCCACTATAAAATTCTAGTTTGCATTTCCTTTATGTTTTTTCCTTATATCGTAAACTAAATTCTTACTTTCACTATGCCTTCGTATGCTTCCAAGTTAAGTGATACGTTTTTATTGTATGAAGATTTTTGACTCAACGTCATTTTTACCGCTGCACTAATTCACCAATTCACCACCCCCCCCCCCCCCCCCTCTCTTAGTGCCAACTCGATCCTAACAATAGGTAGATCTATTTATGAGGAACCCAAGGTTAAATGGGTATCTAAAACAAAAAACCATATTTTTTGTAGATATGTCAACAATCATAAGCTAGGAACAAGAGATGGTACCTTGATAGTGTTAGGATCAAGAGCACTAAGAGGGGGCGGGGGGGGGGGTGTGAATTAGTGCAGTGGAAAACTTTCGACAATTGAAACTGTATTTGTACGTTGAAATCTGATTCCGACGTAAAAATCGTTTCATGCAGATAATAACTTTGAAAGCTTACGGAAACGTATTTGAAGTAAAGTAAGGAAGGCAGTTTGCAATTAAGATAAATAGCACAAAGGAAATGCAAACCAGATTTTAGAGTGGTTCGGTCAAACGTGACCTACATCCACTTTCGGCTTCCTCCTCCGACGAGGTCACCGACGTCCACTAGAGGCCTTCCTTTAATAGGCGAAGACCAACCACCCTTTTAGAGTTTCACTCATTTTGATGGGTTTAGGAGACAACCCTTACAGAATTTCTCTCTTCTCTTAAAAGCTCAAAACTTGAAAGAAAGAGGGAGGAGAACTTCTAGCCTTTATAACACTTTTGAGCTCTAAAAATCACAGAGTAAGATCAAGCTTTCGGTGCCCTTTCATGCACGAAAGGGTGGGGTATATATAGGCCCCAAACTAGTTTGAATTTGGAGCTAAAAAATGTCATTTCCCGGATTTTCGGGGTCCTGGTGGTACTACCTCCTGATTGGGGCGGTATAACTGCCTGGCAACTCGGAGACTGAGCCTCTGGGCGGTGTCACCGCCTGACAGGGGCAATTGCACCACCCAGTCTTGCACGGAGACTGAGCCCAGGCGGTGCCACCGCCTAGCTTTCTTGGGAGACCATCTCCTAGGCGGTGCCACCGCCGACCCTAGCGGTACCACTACTTGGCAGGAATTCTGGTCCGAATGGGTTGATCCATTCAGCCCACTTTGGGTCTATCAAGGGCCTAATTGCCCCCAGATAAAGTTAATGGGAGCACCTCCCATTCCTAACTTAATCTACATGCTAACTACGATATTTCTTAAGACATTTACTATAACTTGCTCCGGTGCGTCAATCGCTTCTTCCGGCGAGCTTCCGGTGAACTTCCGACGAACATCCAATGAACCTTTAGCGATGCTCCGATGGACTTCCAGCAAACTCCTAGACTTGCGACAATCCACTTGGTGAGTTCTGACGAGCTTCTTTGGCAAGATCCTGGACTTCTCGGATTTGTTCCCGCTGAACCTCCGACGATCGTCCGAACTTCCGTCGAACTCTCAAACTCCCAACGTGATCATAGTCTTGACTCCGGCGCAACTCCTGCTGCATGTCTTACCTTCATCATAGTTAATCCTACACATGTAAAGCAAAACTTCAATCGAGACAATTAATCCGAAGCTATTAACCAAGTTGTCCGACATGTCATTGGTCCCTCGACGCATCATCCGATTATTCGGCACATCGTCCGATTATTCGACGCATCGTCCTCTCCTGCGGCCTATTGCCCAATTGGTTAGTTGACTCCATAACTCCGATATCCTTGGCACAATACCCGCTCTTCTTGGCCTGATGCCCGAGTCCACAGCCCGAAGCCTTCTGTCGATACGTCGACCAATCCACTGGCCCGACGTCCAATCTTCTGACATGTTCCTCCAGCACAACATGATTTTTCCTACTTTAATTGTCTTATCTTGATCGAAGCATCCTGCGTCACTCAAAACGCAGATTAAAACATAAACACAATTATCAATTGGTTTCATCATTAAAATACAAGATTCAACAGTCTCTCCCTTTTTGATGATGACAATCAATTGATGACGGAGTTAAACTTAACTCCCAGAGTTTAAACAAACTCCGCCTATCAATATGCCATATTGATAGAACCTTGAATTCAAACTGAATTCAAGTCATTGTAATTTTCATCATGAATACTTGCAACACGTCATGATGAACTTATGTATAAACTTATACATAACATCATACTTCTCCCCCTTTGTCATCAATAAAAAGGAGAAGTCCAACTATTCTTGTATTTGGAATATAAGTTCAACTCATTGCATGAAAAACATAATATCAATTTTTACCATCATGCAAGTTTGTTATCATCAAAGATATACATGGTAGTATGATAGCAAATTTACAATATACAAGCTAGCAAAAAAATTTCAATGTTTTAAGACACGCAAGCTAGCAATTTTGATATGTTCAAGAAAGCAACTCTTGCTTCTTGAAATATGCAAGTTGCAAGCTATCAAATTTTGCTTCCTTTGCAATGTTTGAGCTCGCAATTTTGCTTCCATTGCAAAGTGCAAGTTTAGCATGTTTAGCATCTTGAGATAGCAACTGCTTGCTTCTCTTTAAACTACAAGCCAACAATTTTTACGATATGCAAGTTTTGCTACATATAAGCTAGCAACAATTTTGAAAGCAAGTGCAAGATAGCTTTCTTGTGTAAGCTCATGATTCTTGCTTCATATTGCAATGTGCAAGTTGCAAGTTTTGCTTTTTGAAATAGGCAAGATAGCACATTTGCTTGAGATTATAAGAAAGCATTTCTTGCTTCTTTCGAGGTAGCAATTCTTTGCTTCTCTTTAGATTGCAAGATTTGTAATTCATTGATAGTGTTCATGATAGCAAGTTCTTTCAATGAAATGATCGAGCTAGCAAATTTTCCTTCCTTTGAAATATACAGGCTAGTAAACTAACTCTCCCTTTATCATTATCGAAAAGAAGAGAGAAATTAATGGCTAAAAAAATTAATCATTATACAAGCCATATTACAAAATCATGTCATAATATCAAAAAAATCACGAATGACATGATTCATTCGATAAATCTTTTTAATAGAGCAAAAGAATTATAAAACCAAGGATCATGATTAAAATATATCAATATTATAGATCAAGTCATGATTCGTGATTTATCATAAAACAAATTAATTTTCAATCATCACATAAGGCATTTAAAGAATTTTTGAAACATAGGAGAATGATTAATTTAAGCATACAATGTTTCAATCAAATTCAAGTCATGAATACCAATACTTTCATAGTGTGAGTATCAATTCATGAATACCAAAAGATATTATTTGTGATTCCAATTTTGCAAGATCAAGATTATGATTTAGATAAAACTCATTCAAATCAAATTGCTAACTTGAAACTCATAATCAAGTCATCAAAATTAATTTCGAGATTCACAAAATATCATGAAATCATTAATCTCGATCAGATGGGAAAAGCATTTTTTAAATGATTCTTTTTCATCTAAGCATGCCTTAGTCTTTATATACTAAATCAAGATAAGCATGAAAGTTCAAGACGTAAAGGCAAAATCTTATAAAACAACTCATCAAGCAAGATTTTAAACATCTATTTTCAAGTCATATAAAGAGTAAGTCAAGGATTCAATTATCTCATGTCATAAATTCCAACAAACATCTCAAATTATCAACATCACATTAAAAAGATATTTCAAAAAGATATATCGATAAGTGATTCATTTGTATCATTTCATTCATTCGGAAGATTCTCCTCTTTGGTAAATAAATCTAAGAGAATAAAATGAATTAAGGGAGATATAACATTATTGAAGCATTGAACATGATTCATATTTAAAATGTGTCTCATGTCATAAGTATGAATCAAGCATTTGTGAAATCCAAAATCATCCTCAAAGTCATATTCAATAAATTCATACATGACAAGTATAGATTTATTGAATAGTCGATAAGATAGAGGATCGTATTTCGTTTTTATAAATTTCTATTCATGTGATTTGCTTCTTATAAGCATGCCTTTATCTTTAATAAAACAAGTGTCAACATTTAAGACGGAAAGGTAAATTTCATAAAACAAATCATCAAGCATGATTCCATGATAACATCCTTTTAATATCTTGATATTCATCATCAAGTATGATTTCAAAAAGTATGTTCAAGAGAAATCATTAAGACTAGATGCATGATACACTCATTTATTTTCAAAATATTCATCATTTTTATTTTCATGAGATTCACAAGATTGGTAAAATAAATTCATTAATCTCAATAGGATAGAAAATTCATTTCCATTTCATACAATTGATTTCATGTCACGGTATTCAAGTCTTTTGTGAAAATATGTATCATCATTTAAAATCGAAACATAAGTTTTGTCATGAAACCGTCAAGACCAAACACATCATAATATCACATCTATCATCAAACGACTATTAAGAAATTCATACATAAATGTACATGCACTACGTCATCTTAATATGTCATGAGAATGTCATCTTAATTCGTCATAAAAACGATTAGACCAAAAACATATTAATCTAAAATGAGAGTTTCAAATCAACATTTACTTTAAAAACTCATGCATGACATAAAATCATCAAGATACATATGTTAAGATCAAGAGCACTAAGAGGGGGGGTGAATTAGTGCAGCGGAAAACTTTCTGCGATTAAAATCGAAAGCTGCATTTGAATGACGAAAACGACTTCGATGTAAAATCCAATTCTAAGACTGCTTTAGCTTAAAATCAAGCGAGATGATGTTAAAGTAAATCTACAAGGGCAGTTTGCAGTTTATGATAAAAATCAAAATGCAAGCGCAAATTGAAATACGATGTTCGTATGATAAAACCGGTTTACGTCTAAACGTCAACTTTGAAAATACTGAACTTTGAGATATGTTTTGTAAATGCGCAGAAGGTAGTTTGCAGTTATAATTGGAGTCAAAATGTAAACGTAAACTGCAATGTAATGATCGTACGAAAACGCTGATTTACGTCTAAACGCAAATACGGAAAGATCTGAACTTAGAAACTCGTTCGTAAAAGCGCAGAAGGCAATAGCTATTTAGGAGGTTTGCAGTAATGATAAAGTGCTCAAAGTAAATGTAAACCGAGATTTAGAATGGTTCGGTCAGTCTTGACCTACTCCACTTTTGGCTTCCTCCACCGACGAGGTCACCGACGTCAACTAGAGGCCTTCCTTCAATAGGCGAAGGCCAACTGCCCTTTTACAGTTTCACTCCTTTTGACGGGCTCAGGAGACAACCCTTACAGAACTTTTCTCTCTTCTCTTTACAACTCAAAACTTGAAGAACGGAGGGAGGAGAACTTTTGGGCTTTACAACAATTTTGAGCTCTTAAAATCACAGAAAAGATCAAGATTTTGGTGTAGGTCTATGTTCTTTCTATGCTGAATGGGTGGGGTATTTATAGGCCCCAACCCAGTTCAAATTTGGAGCTCAAAAAGATCAAATCTCGGAATTCCGGGATTAGACGGTAGCACCTCCTGATTGGAGCGGTTGCACCGCCTGGCAGAGCTCGAAGACTGAGCCCAGGCGGTTGCACCTCTTTGTCAGGGACGGTTGCACCGCCTCAGTCTCGCTCGAAGACTGAGCCCAAGCGGTGCCACCTCCTGACTGAGGCGGTTGCACCGCCTGCCAGAGCTCGAAGACCGAGCTCAAGCGGTGCTACCTCTCTGTCAGGGGAGGTTGCACCGCCCAGTCTCGCTCGGAGACTGAGCCCAGGCGGTGCCACCTCTTGGCTGGGGCGGTTGCACCGCCCAATCTCCCTGGGAGACTTAGCCCAGGCGGTGCTACCTCCTGGCTTGGGTGGTTGCACCTCCTGGTGCAATCAGGGTCCGAATGGGTAGCTCCATTCGGCCCAATTTCGATTTTTCAAGGGCCCAATTGCCCCAAGATTAAGCTAATGGGATCACCTCCCATTTCCAACTTAATCAACATGCTAACTACGATTAATTCTAAGACAATTTTTGCAGCTTTGCTTCGGTGCGTCAATCGCTTCTTCCGGCGAGTTTCCGGCGAACTTCCGTCGATCATCCGATGAACCCTCGGTGATTCTCCTGCGGACTTCCGGCAAACTCCTGGACTTGCGATGATCCACTTGGCGAGTTCCGACGAGCTTCGCTTGGCAAGCTTCTGGACTTCTCGGATCTGTTCCCGTAGAACCTCCGACGACTGTCCGAACTTCCGTCGAACTCTCGAACTCCCAACGTGATCATTGACTTGACTCCGGCGTAACTCCTGCTGCTTGTCTAACTTTCATCATAGTTAATCCTGCACACTTATCTCAACACATAGATTAGACAACAAATGACAATTGACTTCATCATCAAAATCCGAGATTCAACAATCTCCCCCTTTTAGATGATGACAATCAATTGATAATGGAGTTATCCTTAACTCCCCCTGTCTATATGCCATAGTTGAGATAAGTCAACCTTGAATTCAAGACCTAAGAATTCAAGCGACATATTGATAAGTTAAATCGTTTGTACTTATCAATACTCCTATCATGATTCCCATCATGAGGTATCTCTCTGAAGATGATGTCAAGGCTTGACATCTATCATCAAGTTTGAATGATAGTAATTGTAACTATTCATCATGTAGTTGAACATCAACATGTAAAGCTGTGAAGCAATATTACATGATGTACACATTTCAAATTTTCTAGCAAGTTTTTCATTTCTTCACATGGTAAGGTATCAACTCAAGGCATAATGCAAACTATAGCATATGTTCATATATTTCTTGGTGAAGCAAGGATGGCATAATCATAGTAGTGTTTATAGCATCAATTCATATATTTCTCTCCCTTTGTCATCAACAAAAAGCATGGTAATTTGTGATACCAGGAAAATAATATAAGCAAGCATATAGAGGAAGGCATTATACATAGATTGCTTTGAATACTTCTTCCCCTTTTTTTGTTATAATCCTTTGTACAAGTGAAGATATTTCAAGATGGAATTCATACGCAGAAATCATTTCATCAAATCTATTTCAGAAAAATATTTTTCATAAAAGTGTACGAGAAAATCTGATTTATAGCATTTGGATAATGAGATGCATTCGGACACGATTATGCTACAATCATGAAGACAAAACATTTCAACACATGTTATGTAATGGCAATCAAGTGATGTGATTTCAAAACTTTTAGCACAATATTCCATATCACATACCAAAAAAAAAAATAATACCATAAAAATCCGAGATAACCTTTCAGTTTATATTTACCACAAGGCACAAGACATATGTTTACCACGATAGATGTTTACAACTCCACATATGCTCAAAATATATCAGGTAACCATATCAAGGATCAAGACAAAGTACATCATGGTGCTTAACATAAGGAGTTTTACAACAACAACAGATGTTCATACAAGTTCATTCATGAGGTGGAAAACTAAAGTGCCTAAACAAGGAGTCAAATTGACTATGAATTTGCTGCAGCTCAGATAGGATTTGATCTTGTCGTTGCTCAATCCGTTCTTATCTCTGTTCGAATTGGTTCATCCGAATCCCAATATCTTCGACAGATGATGTATGAGTTTGCTCAAATGGATGTGTTTCCTCAAAAGGACAGATCGGAGGAGATTGGGTACCCCTAAATACTGGTGTTTTCGGTTCTGGTTCTGGTTTAGGGGGATCAGTTCTTCTTAGCATTCTAACCCAATTACCGTTTCTATAATAACATCTTAGTTGGTGAAGTAGATTTTTGTTTATTATGCTAAATCTATCTACTTTTATTACTTCTTCTTCTGGTGGTATCAGAATATCGTAAGCTTTCATTATTCTAGTGATTATACCACCATATGGGAGCATCATGTCTTTCTTAGATAATTCTAACATGTTTTGTTGGATAAGATAACCAAGACAGATGTCATGTCCCTTCATGATCAAATACATGGTTCCCAATTCTAATTGACTCACTTCATCATGATGGTATTGTTTAGGAAGAATTATGCTAGTCAAGATATGATGAAGTATCTTAGTGTTTAAAGGCAGTAGATGTTCACAACTTTTAGGAACAAATGCTAAGTTGGGATTGGCAAAAATTGTTCCTAAGGCTTCAACATAGGATGTTCCAATAGTTTCATCATCCCATGATCCTCTAAAGTAAAGTCCTATGCTTTTCATGGGAATGCCTATCATATCACAAATGAATCTATCCGTGATTGAGATGTGTTGTCCTAAAAGATAGGTGGACATTCTTTCTTCATCATCTATTTGTATATTATTGTAAAACAATCTAACAAGTCTTGGATAGAGGGGTTCGTTAATTTGCAAGATTGGAAGTAGATCTAGGTTTGCAAACCATTGGATAGTCTCTAAGTCTCTTAGTTCATTCAGATCTACGTATTTTCCCTTATTGATACTCCTAAGTTCGAAAGAGGAAAATTTTTCAGCATGGTTTTTTGAATCAAAAAGGGTGAGATCAAAATATTCTACTAATCTCCTCTTTCCCTTGTCCCTTGAGGATCTTCTAGATCCCATAACTACTACTGTTTAGAGGGATAGTGATAAGCAAGAGTAAATGAAAAAAAAAAAACAGAGTTTAAGGGGTTCTTAGAGAGTACCTTAGTGAAATCTTCAAGAGAGGGAAGGATTGTTGATGTTTTGCTCTGAAATGAAGGGTATTTGGGAAGCTAAACGAGGTGAAATGGGGATGGAGGAGGTTTGGAGGAGTAGAGGAGGGAAGGGAGTGAGTTGGGGTCGGTTTCACCGCCGGCCCTAGCTCGAGTTAAAAAGGGCAAAGTTGCGGGCGGTTGCACCTCTGGCTGGAGCGGTGCAACCGCTAGCAACCCGTGATAGCTGGAGGTGCCACCGCCAGTTGGGGAGGTGCCACCGCCTGCAGGCAGTGAGCACTTTGTTCTGATCAGCGTGATTTGATCTGGGAGTTTTTTGTCTTGAGAAGAGTTTTCATTCAGAGCAATTAACTTTTCTTACGTAATTACGTATGAGTTTTTATTTTAAGACAAAAACTCTTGAACGATTAAGATAGACCTTTTAACGTGCATACTCCCAATGTCATACACATGTTTGTGATAGTTTGTTCAAGTTGGTAACCCTTTCAAGTTCATGACATACTTAGTTTCTTCATGATACAAGGTTTGATTCGAAGATGATGAATGGATGAAATTGACGGGTTCGAAGATCAAGGGGATATGTGAATTTGGGAATCATACGTTTCTAATTCTGAAAAGTCAAATAAGATTGTATCCAAATCGCATTTGTGATTTCATAATTTTCACTTGTTATTTAAGCGTTGCGAGTTCCTTTTTGAATCTTGGGTCATGACTATCGAGAATCAAGGAGCAGAATATTATTTCTTGCTCCAGCCTAAAATTTTAATGTTTTTACAGGAAGGGATGATTTTTAGGTACCCATTTGCTTTTGGGTGCCTCACAAATAGATCTAAATTGTCTATCATGTTGCATAGAATTTATCATGGTTCCTTTAGGAACCCAAATCAATTTGTTTGGACTTATTTTCTTGAATGGACAATAATGCGTCTTATGTCCAACTTTGCAACAAAAGTTAAATTTGTCTTGATGTCGAACATGTAAGATGGAGCCTTTTATGAAGGTGGTTGGATTTTGGTGAGGACTTCTCAAGAATCCAATTCCACTTCTTTTGGGAACGTGACCCTTGTTTGCAAGGATCATGGTTAATGACTTGCTACCAACCTCGAATTTCTTCAAGGTGTCCTTAAGTAGCATGTTTTCCTTTTGGAAGGTTTCTAGATCATGGCATTTTATGCATGAGCTTAAACTATCATGATGTTCAGCTTTCAATTTATCGAAATTACAGATAAGACTATCATGCTCCTTTTTTAGCAATTTATATTTTCTATTAATAGTCTTATATTCATCAAATAATTCATGGAAAGCATTTAATAATTCATCAAATGATAAATCTGCATCTATTAAATTTGTTACCTTATCTCCGATGGCCATTAAGGCATAATGAGCAACTTGCTCGGTGTTGGACTCCTCTTCTTCGGACGCGCTCGAGTCATCCCATGTTGCTTGAAGCGCCTTCTTCTTTGATGTTCTCCTTTTGACTTGGGGACAATCACTCTTGTAGTGTCCCGGTTTTTTGCATTCATAGCAAATAACTTGGTCTTTCTTGGGTTCAAGTTTATTTTTTGCATCATTCTTAAACTTATTTCTTTTAAAGAATTTTTTAAATTTTCTTGTTAGAAGTGCCAAGTCATCATCACAGTCCTCATCACTTGAGTTTTCTCTCAAGTGGCATTCTGAAGTTTTAAGTGTCATATCCTTCATGTTCTTTGGAAGGATGTCTTCTTACTCTTCACGAGCTTTACAAGTCATTTCGTAGGTCATTAATGACCAGATTAGTTCTTCAAGAGGGAAGTTGCGCAGATCTTTTGCCTCTTGAATAGCAGTGACTTTATGATCCCAACTCTTAGGAAGGGATCTTAGTATCTTATTTACGAGCTCAAAATCCGAAAAGCTTTTTCCGAGTCCTTTTAGACCGTTGACGACATCCGTGAAGCGGGTAAACATGTCGCCAATGGTTTCACTCGGTTTCATCCAGAAAAGTTTAAAAGAATGTAACAGCAGATTGATTTTTGACTCTTTCACTCTACTTGTGCCTTCGTGAGTCACTTCGAGTGTGTGCCAAATATCAAATGCGGTTTCACAAGTTGAAACACAGTTAAACTCGTTTTTCTCAAGCGCACAAAATAAGGCATTCATAGCCTTTGCATTAAGAGCGAAAGCCTTCTTCTCCAATTCATTCCAATCGATCATTGGAAGAGAAGACTTCGAAAATCCATTTTCGACAAGATTCCATAGTTCAAAATCCATAGAAATAAGAAAGATCCTCATTCGAGTCTTCCAGTAGGTATAGTCCGTCCCATTGAACATGGGTGGACGTGTAATAGAATGCCCCTCTTGGTTTCCGGCGTATGCCATCTCTTTTGGGTTTTAATCCATTAGAGAGTTAACCTTGCTCTGATATCGATTGTTAGGATCAAGAGCACTAAGAGGGGGTGAATTAGTGCAGCGAAAAACTTTCTACGATTAAAATCGAAAGCTGCATTTGAACAATGAAAATGACTTCGATGTAAAATCCGATTCTAAGACTACTTTAGCTTAAAATCAAGCGAGATGACGTTAAAGTAAATCTACAAGGGCAGTTTACAGTTTATGATAAAAATTAGAATGCAAGCGCAAACTGAAATACGATGTTCGTACGATAAAATCGGTTTACGTCTAAACGTCAACTTTGAAAATACTGAACTTTGATATATGTTTTGTAAATGTGCAGAAGGCAGTTTGCAATTATAATTGGAGTCAAAACGTAAACGTAAACTGCAATGTAATGATCGTACGAAAACGCCGATTTACGTCTAAACACAGATTTGGAAAGATCTGAACTTAGAAACTCGTTCGTAAAAGTGCAGAAGGCAGTAGCTATTTAGGAGGTTTGCAGTAATGATAAAGTGCTCAGAGTAAATGCAAACCGAGATTTAGAGTAGTTCGGTCAGTCTTGACCTACTCCACTTTTGGCTTCCTCCACCGACGAGGTCAACGACGTCAACTAGAGGCCTTCCTTAAATAGGCGAAGGCCAACTGCCCTTTTACAGTTTCACTCCTTTTGACGAGCTCAGGAGACAACCCTTACAGAACTTTTCTCTCCTCTCTTTACAACTCAAAACGTGAAGAACAGAGGGAGGAGAACTTTTGGGCTTTACAATAATTTTGAGCTCTTAGAATCACAAAAAAGATCAAGATTTCGGTGTAGGTCTATGTTCTTTCTGTGCTGAATGGGTGGGGTATTTATAGGCCCCAACCCAGTTCAAATTTGGAGCTCAAAACGATCAAATCCCGGAATTCCGGGATCAGGTGATAGCACCTCCTGACTGGAGCAGTTGCACCGCCTGGTAGAGCTCGAAGACTGAGCCCAGGCGGTTGCACCTCTCTGTCAGGGGCGGTTGCACCGCCTTAGTCTCGCTCGGAGACTGAGCCCAGGCGGTGCCACCTCCTGACTGAGGCGGTTGCACCGCCTACCAGAGCTCGAAGACCGAGCTCAAGCGGTGCTACCTCTCTATCAGGGGAGGTTGCACCGCCCAGTCTCGCTCGGAGACTGAGCCTAAGCGGTGCCACCTCCTGGCTGGGGCGGTTGCACCGCCCAGTCTCCCTGGGAGACTTAGCCCAGGCGGTGCTACCTCCTGGCTTGGGCGATTGCACCTCCTGGTGCAATCAGGGTCCGAATGGGTAGCTCCATTCGGCCCAATTTTGGTTTTTCAGGGGCCTAATTGCCCCAAGATTAAGCTAATGGGATCACCTCCCATTTCCAACTTAATCAACGTGCTAACTACGATTAATTCTAAGACAATTGCTGCAGCTTTGCTTCGGTGCGTCAATCGCTTCTTCCGGCGAGTTTTCGGCGAACTTCCGTCGATCATCCGATGAACCCTCGGTGATTCTCCTGTGGACTTCCGGCAAACTCCTGGACTTGCGACGATCCACTTGGCGAGTTCCGACGAGCTTCGCTTGGCAAGCTTCTAGACTTCTCGGATCTGTTCCCGCAGAACCTTTGACGACTGTCCGAACTTCTGTCGAACTCTCGAACTCCCAACGTGATCATTGACTTGACTCCGGCGCAACTCCTGCTGCTTGTCTAACTTTCATCGTAGTTAATCCTACACACTTATCTCAACATATAGATTAGACAACAAATGACAATTGACTTCATCATCAAAATCCGAGATTCAACAACACAGGATTAACCCTAAGCATTATCATATATCATATAATTATCATCCCTAATGTTGCATACATTATTCAACATTTCAAAACATAACATGCATGAAACCTTAGCAATATACTTTTCATGATCAAATTTTTAATTTTTCAAAGATGCTAAAAAGAAAAACATGATATAATTTTTGAAAAATATTTTTTTATTTCCTATTCCTACTATCTAAATTAAGCACTCATGAAAAACTTCAAGTAATTTTAAAATAATTCAAGAGAATTGAGTTACTTACCTTGTAGTCGAAGCACGTCAAAGCCCAATTCGCCGTTTCACTTTTGGAAGTTCTTGATTCATCCTTAGTTGCCTTCCTCTTCTTTGGCCTCTTCCTCCCTTCAAGTTTATTATTTATTTTAGATTTTTGTTTAATAAACTTATTAAGATTTAGTGTTCGAAGTTCAAGTTCATCATTGTCCTCATCACTTGAGTCATCGGTCAAGTGGTATTCATTTGTCCAAAGTTCCAAATCCTTCCTATTCTTTGGAAGGTGGTTCAAGTGCTCATCGGGTTCAAAATGTTCCAAAAGTGTCATTTCATAGGTCATTAATGACCCGATTAATTCTTCTAATGGAAAATCATTTAAATTTTTTATCTCTTGTATTGCGGTTATTTTAGGATCCCACCTTTTTGGAAGGGATCTTAAGATCTTGCTTACGAGATCAAAATTCGAAAAAGATTTACCAAGAACTCTTAGATTATTGACGATATCCGTGAAACAGGTGTACATGTCGCCTATAGTCTCGCTTGGTTGCATTCGAAAAAGTTCAAAATCATGCAATAAAATATTAAATATCAAGTCTTTGACTCTACTAGTTCCCTCGTGCATGATTTCAAGTGTTCACCAAATATCAAAAGTCGTTTCGCACGTAGAAATCCGATTGAACTCATTTTTGTCCAAAGCGTAAAATAAGGCATTCATAGCCTTTGTGTTTAAAGAAAAATACTTCTTCTCTAAATCCGACCATTCATTCATCGGTTTAGAGGGAAGTTGAAAATCGTTTTCAATAATATTCCATAAATCTAAATTCATAGAAATCAAGAAAACTCTCATTCGAGTTTCCCAATAAGTGTAGTCCAATTTGTTAAACAATGGTGGATGAACAACTGATAAGCCCTCTCGAAAGCCATGAAGACCCATTTCTCTCGGGTGTAAATCCGAAATGAGAAATATCGGGCTCTGATACCAATTGAAACTGCGTTTGTACGTTGAAATCTGATTCCGACGTAAAAATGGTTTCGTGCATATAATAACTTTGAAAGCTTACAGAAACATATTTAAAGTAAAGTAAGGAAGGTAGTTTGTAGTTAAGATAAATAACACAAAGGAAATGCAAACCAGATTTTAGAGTGGTTCGGTCAAACATGACCTACATCCACTTTTGGCTTCCTCTTCTGACGAGGTCACCGACGTCCACTAGAGGCCTTCTTTCAATAGGCGAAGGCCAACCCTTTGAAAGCTTTTAGAGTTTCACTCCTTTTGATAGGCTTAGGAGACAACCCTTACAGAATTTCTCTCCTCTTAAAAGCTAAAAACTTGGAAGAAAAGAGGGAGGAGAACTTCTAGCCTTTACAACACTTTTGAGCTCTAAAAATCACAGAGTAAGATCAAGCTTTCATTTCCCTTTCATGCAGGAAAGGGTGGGGTATATTTAGGCCCCAAACTGGTTTGAATTTGGAGCTCAAAAATATCATTTTCCGGATTTCCGGGGTCTTGGCGGTACTACCTCCTGACTGGGGTGGTACAACTTCCTGGTAGCTCGAAGACTGAGCCTCTAGGCGGTGCCACCGCCTGACAGGGGCGGTTGCACTGCCCAGTCTCGCTCGGAGACTGAGCCTAGGCGGTGCTACTACTTGACTAGGGCGGTTGCACTGCCTAGTCTCGCTCGGAGACTGAGCCCAAGCAGTGCCACCGCTTGACCTAGGCGGTTGCACCACCTAGCTTTCCTGGGAGACCATCTCCTAGGCAGTGCCACCACTGACCCTGGTGGTGCCATCGCCTGGTAGGAATTCTGGTCCGAATGGGTTGATCCATTCTACCCAATTTGGGTCTATCAAGGTTCCAATTGCCCCCAAATTAAGTTAATGGGATCACCTCCCATTCCTAACTTAATCTATATGCTAACTACGATATTTCTTAAGACATTTACTACAACTTGCTCCGGTGCGTCAATCGCTTCTTTTGGCGAGCTTCCGATGAATTTCCGGCGAACATCCGACGAACCTTCGGCAATGCTCCGGCAGACTTCCAGTAAACTCTTGGACTTGCGACGATCCACTTGGCGAGTTCCGACGAGCTTCTTTGGTAAGCTCCTGGACTTCTCGGATTTGTTCCCGTAGAACCTCTGACGACTATCCGAACTTTTGTCGAACTCTCGAACTCCCAACGTGATCATAGTCTTGACTCCGGCGCAACTCATGCTGCATGTCTTACTTTCATCATAATTAATCCTGCATATGTAAAGCATAACTTCGATCGAGATAATTAATCCTAATCAATTAACCAAGTTATCCGGCATGTCATTGGTCCCTCGACACTTCGTTCGATTATTCGGCACATCGTCCTCTCCTACGACCTATTGCCCAATCGGTCAGTTGACTCCGTAACTCCGATATCCTTGGCACAATACCCGCTCTTCTTGGCCCAATGCCCGAGTCCATGGCCAGAAGGCTTCGATACGTTGACCGATCCACCGGCCCGACGTCCAATCTTCTGACATGTTCCTCTGGCACAACATGATTTTTCCTGCTTTAATTGTCTCATCCTGATCGAAGCATCCTGCGTCACTCAAAATGCAGATTAAAACATAAACACAATTATCAATTGGTTTCATCATCAATTGGTTTTATCGTATGAAGATTTTTGACTCAACGTCATTTTTACCGCTGCACTAATTCACCGCCCCTCCCCCTCTCTTAGTGCCAACTCGATCCTAACAATATGTAGATCTATTTATGAGGAACCCAAGGTTAAATAGGTATCTAAAAGAAAACCTCATTTTTTGTAGATATGTTAACAATCACAAGCAAGGAACAAGAGATGGTACATTGATAATAGATACTCAATGCACATGATCGGAGATCCAACACACTTCTCTAAGCTCACTAGCCAAGACGAAGGATTTATCACCTTCGGAGATAACAACAAAGGAAAATTTATTAAGAAAGAAAATATATGTAATAAATTAAACCGATGTGTTATTAGTAGATGGTTTAAAATATAATCTATTAAACATTAGTCAATTGTGTGATAAACGATATATTATCTAATTTGAATCTAATACTTGTATCATTAAAATAACACACAAAAATAGATTTATGATTGTCATAAAAAATAATAATATGTATACTATTGATATTAATGATTTTTACGATGAAATGTGTTTTTCAGCTTTAGACAATGATGCATAGCTTTGGCATAGGAGATTAGGTCATGCTAGCATGAAACTAATCTCTTTAAATTTCACCTAGAGAACTTGTAAGTGAAATGTCTCTAGCATCAAGTTTATCAAAGACAAAGTTTATGATGCATGTCAATTAGAAAAATAAATAAAAAGTAGTTTCAAATTAAAGAATCAAATAAGTACATCTAGACCGCTATAATTGATCCATATAGATTTATTTGGACCAATTCATATAACAAGCCTAGGAGGTAGTAAATATACCTTTGTAATTGTTGATGATTTTAGTGGATATACTTGGACATACTTCTTGGCTCACAAAAGTGATTATTTTAAATATTTCTTGAAATTTTATAAGCTTGTTCAAAATGAAAAGGGTTTTATGATTTCATCTATTCGTAGTGATCACGGTGGTGAATTTCAAAACCATGATTTTCAAAATTTTTGTGCGTTAAATGGGTACAATCACAATTTCTCTACTCCAAGAAATCCACAACAAAATGGAGTAGTTAAAAGAAAAAATAGGAGCTTACAAGAAATGACAAAAATCATGTTCAACAATCATAGCCTACCCATATATTTTTGGGCCGAAGCCATTAACACGACATGCTATGTCATGAATAGGGTTCTCGTAAGACCATTACTTTCCAAGACTCCCTATGAATTGTGGATCAATAAAAGACCCAATATTTCATATTTTAAAATTTTTTATTATAAATATTTTATTTTAAATAAAAAAGATGCCTTAGAAAATTTTGATGCTAAATTTGATGAAGGCATTTTTCTTGGTTATTCCTTTATTTCTAAAGCCTTTTGTATTTTTAATAAAAAACTTTGGTTATAGAGAAATCCATTCATATTATTTTTAATGAGCTTCCTAAATTTAATTTGAATAAACACTCTCCTTTCCCAACCAACTTAGATGCATCTTCTTACAAAGAATCCTTACCTAAGGATTAAAAGTACATAGATGCTCATCCTAAGGAGCTAATCATTAGAGACACATCAAAAGGAGTTCAGACTCATTCTCCTTTTAAATTTTTTTTGTGAATGTAGCTTTTTTATCTCAAATTGAACATAAATGCATTGACGAAACCCTAAAAGATAATTCATGGGTCTTTGCAATGCACGAAGAATTAAATCAATTTGAGAAATAAAGTGTGGAAGCTTGTTCCTAGACCTAGTGGCAATTTGGTAATTGGTACTAAATGGGTCTTTAGAAATAAGTAGAATGAACTTGATATCATGGTTAGAAATAATGCTAGACTAGCGGCCAAATGTTTCAACCAAAAAGAAGGTATCGATTATGAAGAAACCTTCGCTCTTGTGGCTAGACTTAAAGTCATAAGGATTCTCCTTGCCTATGCTAGTTGTAATAATTTTAAGTTATTTCAAATGGATGTTAAAAGTACTTTTCTTAATGGCTTTATTTTTTAAGAAGTTTATATTGAACAACCACTTGAATTTGAGAATATAATTTTTTCGAATCATATGTTTAAGTTATCTAAGGCTCTCTATGGATTAAAACAAGCCCCTAGAGCTTAGTATAAGAGGCTTAGCTCTTTCTTTATTCAAAATAATTTTATGAAAGGTAAGGCCGATACTATATTATTTATTAAATATTTTAAAAATAATTTTCTCATTGTTTAAATATATGTTAATGATATCATTTTATATGAGTCAAAAGTGTGAAATAAGCTTAATGGGTGAATTAACTTTTTTCTTAAGATTGTAAATTAAATAATTAAGTGATGGAATTTTTATTAGTCAGACTAATCTATTGAAACAATTTAATATGGATAGTGCTAAAGCTATTAATACAATAATGAGTACTTCTACAAAATTAGATATGGATATTAATAGAGAATATTTTTATCAAAAGACTTATAAGAGTATAATAGATAGTTTCTTATATCTTACAGCAACTAGACCTGATATTATATTAAGTATTAGATTATGTGCTATATTTCAATCTAATCCCAAGCAATCTCACTTAAAATCTATTAAAAAAAATTTTAAATACCTAAAAGGAACTCCTAACCTAGGATTATGATATCCAAAATCTAAAAACTTTGAGTTACTTGCTTATGTCGATGTTGATTTTGCTGGTTGTCAAATAGATAGAAAAAACACATCTGGAATATATCAACTCTTAGGTCATGCACTTGTCTCTTGGTCTTCCAAGAAATAAAACTCAGTTATATTATTTACATCTGAAGCTAAGTATATAGCAGCAGGTGCATGTTGTGCATAAGTTATATGGATGAAAAATACATTATAAGATTATGGAATTTACTTGAAAAATATACCTATAAAATGTGATAACACTAGTGCAATATATTTAACAAAAAATCTCATTCAATACTCTAGAACTAAACATATTGACATTAGGCATCATTTTATTATAGATCATATTAATAATTATGATATATCTTTAGAATTTATTAATACTAAATATCAATTAGCTAATATTTTTATAAAATCATTTAATGAGGAATAATTTTATTTTATTATAAGAGAATTAAGTATGTTAAATCTTTCTGAATGAGTTTATCTTTTATATTTTTTGGATTTCTTGACTTTTGAAAATTGAGTTTTCTTTTTCGAGATCGTTTATTATCATTTCTTCTCTTTATAATTCATAAAAAAAGAGATCTAATTTATGGATCATTAGTATATTTGATCTTTTCCATATGAATCCTTCCTCTTTTTATTTACGAAAGTAGAACTTTATTTCATGGAATGACTTGATATGATATTTACACAAATGAGTGTTTGCACCACATAATGATTGTAATCTTGCTTGTCCCAAAAGAAAAGGAGGCAAGAGTACCTGCTTGCTACATCTCAAAAGAAAAAAAAAAAAGTTAGACAAAGACAATTAATAGCGAGATGCTAAGCAAAACAGTGCACCAACGGTAGCACCGCTAGTACGCATTGCTTATAAGCGGTAGCACCACCCAATTGGCGATACCACCGCCTGCAACCCTACCCTATAAAAATCAAAGTTAGGGTTGGCAGTAGAATCGCCCCCAAGCCTCTCTACACCCCTCTAAACTACTCCAAACCCCTCATTCCCCTTATTCTCCCTCTAGAAACTCAAGAAAACCATTATCCTTTATAAAGCTAACGATCAATCTCAAAACCTCGTTTTGGTAATCACAAGAATATTAAACTACAAAAGTAATTCCTAAACCCAATTGTTTCTCTCATTTATTACTTGTTCTTGCCTCTTATTTTTTGTAATATATGTAGTCCCAATGACATCTAGAAGATCCTCAAGGGATAAAGGAAAGAAGAGATTAGATTAAACCTTTGATTTCATACTCTTTGATTCCCCTCAACATGCCCTTAAATTCTCAACCTTTGAGTCTAGAAGTGTACATAAGGGAAAATATATAGATATAAAAGAATTGAGTGATTTAGAACTAATTCAATAGTTCATTAACTTAGATGTCCTTCTAATTCTTCAAATAAGTGAACCCATTTATCCTAGACTTGTTCGGTTGTTTTACAATAACTTACATGTGGATGAACACGATAAGGTGTCCACTTATCTCTTAGGGCATCACATACCCATTATGGATAGCGTGATTTGCAACCTAATAGAATTCCTGAGAAAGGAATAGATTATTTTAGAGGATAATGGGACACAAAATCGGTTGGGATTAGGCTATAAGTACTATTTTTGGTAACCCAAATTCGTCTATTGATCCAAAAAATTGTAAACACTTGCTACCTTTCAGCAATGTATTCTATTAGATTATAGTACAAAATTGCTTCATCACATCATGATAAGCATTCTACTTCCAAAATAATAACATCAAGATAAAGTTAGTCAAATGGATTTAGGAACAATGTATTCTATTAGATTATAGTAGGACATGATAACTATGATGGATATCTGATACGATAAAACATGATTGAACTATTAACAAAAGATATGATGCTTCTATATGATGGCTTGATTACTAGACTAATGCATACACATGACATAGTCATTTCACTAAACAAAGAAACCTTGAAACTAGATAGATTTAATGTTATAAATAGAAACATATTAAGAAGATTAAGATGTATAGTAAAAAATGAGGTTTAGACTAGATTACCTAGAAGGATTGACCCTCTCCCACCAGAACAACCAGAAACAACCTATATGTAGGGAAAATTAATCTCCTCCTACTAGTCCCTTTGAGGCAACACCTCTAACAGAACTAGCACCCTCATCTACCAATGCCATAATGACTCGATTGGATTGAATTGAACTATGTCAATATCAAATCTTAATCAAGATGCAGTAAATTCATCGATAGCTTAATCCTTTGTTTAGGTATTTCAATTTATCACCACAAGAATAGCTTATCTATGTCTTCTTTTTTATTGATGACAAATGGGGAGAAATTGATGGATTCTTTCGTATACTCTTTAATATTACCTTGCATGATGTTTTGCACACTTTGATATGATGCAATAGATTCTTCCATATACTCTTTAATGTTACCATGCATGATGTTATGCACACTTTTATATGATATATACTCTTTAATGTTACCATGCATGATGTTATGCACACTTTGATATGATGCAATGCATGAAATGATGAATGCTTTAGTATCATTTATGTTATAGCTAAAGTAATAGTGATGAGTTGTAATATTTTGACGTTGTGCATGTTATATTTTGATAATTTGAAGCTATAATGATGTATAATTTTGATATGATATATTACATTTGATCATTATCATCGAAATAGTTTTACTTAAATTTAAAGGTTGTGGTTTCTTTTGAATTCAAGTTTGCTTTATCTCAATATGGCATATAGATAGGGGGAGTTAAGGCTAACTTCATCATTAATTAGTTATCATCATAAAAAAGGAGGAGATTGTTGAATCTCGAATTTTGATGATAAAAGTAATTTGTGAATTAATGATTTAATCTATGTATTGAGATAAGTGATGTAAGACTAACTACGATCGTGAGATAAGAAAAATGATTAAAGAGAAATCCAATGTTGGGCTAGAGTTAACAATTAGGCATCGGGCCTGTTGAATCGAGTGATACACCGAAGGATCGGATGATGTAGTGAAAGCTCATCGGAAGTTCGTAAGGATTTCATCGAAAGCTCGTCGGAAGTTTACCGAGAGTTCGTTGAAAGCTCACCAGAAGATCGTCGGGAGTTCGTCGAAAGTTCACCGAGAGTTTGGTTGAATAATTAACGTGTTAGACAACTTAGAATATGTGTAATTGTTTTAGCTTTAACTATCGTAGTTAGGACTTTAATTGAGTTAATTTTGAGAGAAATACTACTAACTTAATTAGGGACCAATGGGCCTAAAACAGGGCTGAATTGGGCTGGTTGGATGGCCCATTCAGCCACGTCAGGTGGTAGCACCACCCAGACTAGGCGATGGTACCACTTGAGGCTCAACCTCCTAGGTGGTTTGGGTAGTGGTACTATCAGCAATTAATGCTGTTAGGTGATGGTATCGTCAGAGCCCTGTCTCCGAGGCTTTGTCAAGCGATCATATCGTCCAAACTAGGTGGTGGTACCGCCTAGTGTCAGTCTATATGCAGTGATATCACCCAATAATGATGATGGTACCACTAGTACCCCGGAAACTCAGGATGAAATACTTTTTTGCTTCATTTCTAAAGTCATTGGGGCTTATAAATACCCCACTCTTTTCTATAGAGCACGAAAGCGTGAATAAAAATCTTAAGATTTTGGTTTATAAAATTGCTAAGTTTCATCGTCCTCCCTTTCTAGTTTTCTAATCCTTGAAGAAGAGGTTTGAGGTTTGTAAGAGTTTTCTCCTAAATCAATAAAAAAGAGAAAGTATCATAAAAAAGTGGTTGGAAGGCCGTAAGATGACGATGACCTTAACGAATTAATTGAAACTGAAGCGTATCTACAAAGATAATGATTGTTGGAATATAATGATTATCTCAACTAGATCAAGACACGCAAAAAGAAATCAAAATATCATCTTTGCACAAAGATAATGATTGTTTATTCAATGTATTAACTGAAGGTATTATTGCAACATCTGACACCTAAAGTAATTAAAAATTTTATAATTTTATTTTTTATTATCAATTTTTATATCATTATGCTTATTATACATTCATTTTTTGAATCTTAGAAATAGAAATATAAGTTCATCATGTTTTAAATTATATTTAACTAAAAATTAAAAAAAATTAACGTACTCGATTCCGAACCGAAATCGTTACTTCTAGTTTCGATTCTGAGAATGACACCATTTGATTTTAATTTTTGACATTAGTAAACTAATCACCGAGGTCAATCCTAGCAAGAGACAAGACAGGAGGACAAAGGAAGAAAAAAAAAGAAGGGAAATCTGCAATCAATATTTTGATACTGAAGGGATTATTATGCATCGGGCTTTAGGTACCTTCTACAAACCTAAAGGAAACATGAGCATCATAATCCATCGGGCTTTAGGTACCTTCTACAAACCTAGAGTGTTTTTGAAACTATTAGAAAAATCAAGACAATTAAATTTGTGGTGTTGAGGAGGAATAAGAGAATTTGAGCTTTTTGTTTTCTTGTTTTTTTTTGTGGTGATAAAAGTATGACAGTGATTTTAGCTGGCACGGCACATAAATAAATTAAACTGCTTACAATTTAAATATGGCAGAGGATTTATTGATTAATTGCATTCGCAACATGCATCTAAATATTGTCCTGAAGCTGACAACTTCAGGGCCAATGAAGCGTGCAGTTACTCTCTCTACTGTATTACCCAAAGTCATGCAATCTAGAAAATATGACATTAAATTTACTAAAGTAAAACTATTAAGATGGAAGGTCATTTCAGGTTATATATGCAATGGATTCTTTTCCCAAGATGAGGCATATAGAGGAACCTTAAACCCTTCCTCATGCTGTTTTAACCGATGGCTTTGCAGTTGAATGGAATCTTGTGAGAGGTTGGCCCACGCTTTAGACATGCTCTCATCGTGTTACAGTTGGCGGATATGATCCCAAGCGTTCTTAGGATACAATTCTTTCCGATGTAGTGATAATATCAAGCGAAATTGTGTATGAGAGAGAGAGAGAGAGAGAGAGAAAGAAAGATATCAATCACAGAACATAATGTTTATTTAATAGACCCGGCCACTCACATGTAGATATGGAACGCACGACTCGGACACGTAAACCACACAGAGAAGCTAAAGCCTTTCTTCTGCCCTCCATAACAATGTAACCAGATCGAAGTCTTCAGCAGTGTAGGCCATCGCATCCATCATGGTGCAGCGACGCGATCGCCGCTGCCCCCTGGCACCGCCGGTACGCTCCCGAAGCCGGGGACTAAGCCACGAAATGGCTCTCCAAAACCAACGGCAGGAGCCCCACCGAAGAAGAGCCCAAAGCCCCCCATGCGCACGGTGAAGGTTCTGAGGCTGATATGGTTCAGCCTCCGTCTGGAGCTTCCTCGATTCAAGACCCACAATGAAGGTGGCAAGCAACAGTGCAAGGAGCAGAACCATCTTAGTAGACCTCTCCATGCCTGCCTCTCTAATCTGCAATGCAAGCCCTGTGAGGCCTCGCCACTCACTTCCGTCCATGTTATAGCAGACAGCATACAGGTCTCATTTACTTGCACCACCCACTTGCAGTTGAACTTTTAAGATCTAATACCAGTACGCTTGCAGTGTGATAGAACGAGATATGTGCTTGATTCAGGATCAATATTGAGTGACATGAAGAAGGAAGAAGTGCTAGAACATGAAACTGCATCTTCCCGGAAGATATGTATTCAATGGAGTACTGTGAATGTTTAAGTCAAAAAAATTCACCTACTCCCAACCAACCAACCAACTGCTAATGCAGCTGAGAAATCTCCATACAAGGAGGTATAGGTTGGTGACACCACTCCACAAGTGACAATTGATTTATTGATGTTTTCATGGTGGTGGTTCCTTTCTTCCAGATATAAACTACTAGTGTTCCTTCAGCAGAGAGCACAAGAATGAAAAGTGGAAATCTGAAGCAAAAACACAGATATCATTGGAGAAGACCAACTTAGAACCGTTAGAGCTTTTGATATAAAAGAGAACACTTTACAATGTGCTTAAGTTGTACATAGCAGCCAACCCTAAAAGCCACTAAAAAGAAACTTTATTTCAAGACAACAGATCATATACCATACATAGGGTTCGATGAAATGACAAAGTTTTCCTACATAAAGATTAGATGCATATAGGTGCTTTATCTTATGACATTTAACACACCAAGAGTATTAAGAAGAGATTGGAGGAACATATAAATGGTTATCAACACAATAAAAAGATTTGAGACCTGAGAGCTAATTGGAAACATATATCCGATTAGCTGGATGATGGATATCAGTAGGGGCTTTCCTTTTAACAAAATAAAAAAGACCAGCATTTGACCCCCAATATATGCTTTGTATGTATGTCTTCCCTATATGCCAAGAAAAAAATATTTTAGATTTGGTGTTATAATTGTTATAATATATAGTTGATAAACTTAAAGAAATTAATTTTTTGACTATCAAGTATCGTGGAGATCCCTCGTGCCAATTCCTACCTCGTAAATATCCTTGATGCCAAAATCAATTGATCCATATCTAATTTGTTAATGTTGTATCATATGACTTTTGAGCAAAGAAAATTGGGTTGATTTAACTTTTTTTTTTTTTTTTCTGTGTATGAAGCCATCCAATTACAACTAAGTTGGCAGAAAAGATATGAACCCATTACTTACTCATGTGGTAATAAGATACACCATTATCAAATTAGATTGTTAATTTATGTTAACCAAATCACACCCAGTAACTTTGGTTGTGATGTGATCTCTCAAGACAACATCATCCTTATAAATTTGGAGTTGTGTTGATATGATATGTATTTTTTTATTATTATATCGAAAGATGTATATGATACTAAGCATGTAAGTGCAATATTGTACCAACCAACTCCGATATCTCAATACAGATAATACATTTATTTTCATGTATATACAATAGATTTCAAAAATTCTATTTTACAACCTTAATAGTTGTCATAATGAGTCATATGACACATCATAAAATGGAATTAAGCCCAAAAAGATACGGAATTCAAGGTCTCTAATCACATTAGAGATTTCTAGCATTGTACAATATTCATATTTTTAAAGGTTTATTATTTATATAGGGGTATCATGACACTTTATAAGGTATATTAAATACTCAGGCAATGACTTGGAAAAAAAAATTCAAGGATCTTTTTATTCCAAATAAATATATCTAAATTACTGAGTTAACAATTTTATTGATTCCCAAATCTCAACCTTTCACTAAATCTATCAAATCCAGTTTTTTTTATTATTTTATGTTAAAATTCGATGGTTGGGATGAAAAGTTGAAACTCGAAAGTGAATCAACGGTTGATGCAACTTCGCATAGATATACTATGCGGGAGTTCTCCATTATTTATCCCCATTATAAGAGGCATAATTTGGGCCGTGCGAATTGCCATGGTTTTATTAAGAGCCGGAACAGGAGGAGGACCCGAGAGCGCGACAGCGAGTTCGAGCTTGAGATCATGGCGGCCGCCACCTCTCCCTTTTCCGCGAGATTGCGGGCTGCGAATCCCTTAGCAACTCGTCATCTGAACTCCCTCGCCCTGGTTTCCAAGCCCAAGTTTCTCATTTCTGTTTCGAGGGCTGCGCCGCTCCATACAAGGTTTGGGGGCGCGAGGCTTCCCTCGTTGCTCCCTGTGATTAGAGCCCAGAGCTCTCCAGGTACGCCTTAAGGATCAGTTCTTTCTTGGCCAGAACTATGAAAAGTGCGCATTTAAGATGAATATTCCTTTTTGCGATCTGATTCTTGACTCTGTTAAAGTAGAATATACTCCGGATGCGGAATTTTACAAAATAGAAGCGATTGTAAGGTAATTTTTTGTGTTTTTTTTTTCTCATTTTTCTATTTCTGTTTCTTTTGTTGAATTTCTTGCCTGCTTTATGCTTCTGTTGTTGATGACGCATTGGATTTAATTTCATGGAAATGACTTGTATTTTCTTCTAAAAATTGTTCATTTTGGCGGTCAAATGGGAGTTCAGGCCTTGGCGAGTTCATCATGTTTCATCGGTAAGAAAATAAAAGAACTCGTTCTGTGGTTTGGCAATAAAATGTCGAACTCCTGGTGGCGTGGGAGCTAGGAGTTAGTTTTGTTCTATAGGTTTATGGAAGTATTGTGTGGAAACCCAGGGTTTGCTGCAAATGGGTATTCGAGGAGTTACAGTTTCCGACGTTCGAGGTTTTGGAGCACAAGGCGGCTCAACAGAGAGGCATGGCGGTATGTTCTTGTTTCTTCTGGTGTCTGGTTTATCATTGGGTTGACGTTGGAGGCATTCTGTCAATTCAACTTGTATGTTATGTAGTTTGATCTCTGGATAATGCGTAGATTGTTCTTTTTGCTTGTTTCTTTGGTTATTTGCTTGGACCATGTCATTCTGTAGCTGCCAACCAAACAAGTAACTATATTGTTGGAAATATACATGCTTAACATTCTAAAGATTGCTACTAGACAAACTTCCAGATTGATTGCATGCTTTAGCCAGATCAATAAATTCTGTCTTTATATCTGCCTGTTCTTGGGTGTGTCCTGTTTGGTTATCTTGATATCGAACTTTTGTTTTTCACTTTTATATGAGCATGTGGTTGGTACTCGGTGTGATGGAATCTTCCAATAACTTGGTGACCCTAATATTGTTTATGGGCTTGAGATTCATCACATTCTAGATTGTTTTAGATACTAGTTCATTGATGATTTCAAGTAATTGTATATATGTCTTTCGGGGTTGAAATTTAAAATCCATAATATCACAAAACAAGGCTCAACAATTTATGTTCTTCTACATAGTATTTCTAATTTGCAAGAGATAATAAACAAGCGAAAAGGGACTCAGCAATTGTTCTCATTATGAGAGGACTACTGAAGATAGAAATGGATGAATTTAAAAGATTTTCCCTGTTTCCCTTATCCATCATACTCTAGTTTACATTTTACATATTTGCTATGTTTTTTCCTTATCCTGCTTTAGTACTTTTCCTTGTGTTTTATAGCATTAATAGTGGCCTCAATTTGTTGTGTAGAACCATAAAACTAACTCCTAATAGGGAGATTTCCATCATTTGAACAAGTCCCACTCATCAGTTCCGTCGCCTACAAAATGCTTTCAGCTCTGATATGTGCAAGTGATGTGCTGGCATAGCACATTGCATTTAGTATGTCTTAGTATGAACTATGCTAATTGCAGTGTTGGCATGTCTTTGGTGGAACACCATGTTAAGTGCCACTAACATGATGGCATACGAGTGTAAATATGGCATCAGATTCTTATTAAAACTGATGCGGAATGGTTTGATTCCGCAAGACAATTGTGAAGTGGTTTGATTCCAAATGCATCCATCTTAATGCAGCTCAATGAACGTGTTACATATCCATGGTGTCCACCATTTAGAAGCATAGTTCCAGGATATAGCCTCCTATGCTATATGAGACCACAAGAAGGCATCTTGATGAAGAGATCGAGGAAATTAGCATACATAAAGTCTTTCATAAAGTAGTGAAGCATCTATGGAGTTATCCTTATGTGTGACAACTGACCAAACCCAGCAGAATAACCATTATCTGTTAGAAACCAGGACAATTATTATCTGTGGTAACTAGTAAATTCAACAATTAAAATATAATAACAAGCTTGCACTTACCACACCGGATAGGCATGTTCGTCTGTGATAAAACATTCGTGAAACTCACTTGTGGACTTCACTGACATTGTGACAATTTAGAAGCAAATCAATGGTAACTTGAAGAAATATGTTAGTTAACATGATATCCTCCATTGTCATGTTTTATAGTAGTAATGACTGTAGTGCTGTAAACTTGTTTGCTTCTGCATCTTTTACTTTCTAAGGCCTTAGATGAAATATAACATTACGTGTAACTCTGTCATCTTCTCTGTTGATTATTGATTTTTCAATTAGAGGAGCATTATTTGAGTAAGAATATTGATTTTTTCATAGAGCTTCATTAGTTGTATATATGTTTATACTCACTGGAAAAATTAATATACAAAGATGTTGCAGTTCCTGCCAATAATTTTGTTTCCATGAATTTCAGGATCTGAGTTTTCAGAAGACAAGTTCATAGCTAAAGTTAAGATGGAGATAGTGGTATGCAAGGACCAGGTAGATGTGTGTTAGACATATACATATGTATATGTTTTTGCTGTTGATTATGCAATAAAGATGAATGTGATGATACTTGTTATGGTTATTATCCATATATTGGGTGCTGCATCCTTTTTTTTGATAGCCATGGATAAACATAATCAGTTTCTATGAAATGAATAATTTAATCTATTGCCTTTCTGTTGTTTGTAGAGAACAGATATTGGACAATTATTTAGATATTTTTACTTATTTAAAATTAGTTATAAAGTATGTTTTTCCATTATTTTATTTAGTTCATTTGTTACTTCTATAGGTTGAAGCTGTAGTTGAGAAAATAATTGAGGAAGCAAGAACAGGAGAAATTGGTGATGGCAAGATTTTCTGTAAGATCGTTTTTTTTCATCCGATGGGTTTTCTTTATCTTATAAGACATGCATAGTCCATGTAACTGCTCACCTGAGGAAATTGAAGTCCCATTGTTATTTTGCTAATGTTACCTGCATAGGGCTCATCAACAATTAGTTAGAAGTTCCTTGGTTATCTCATCAATGTGTCCAACACTGGATTCCTAGGTTCTTGAACACCTTCACCGCCTATGTTTGATTTTACATTTTATGCACAATGTTCCAAGTATGGTATCAATGGAGGATTTATATTTAATGTGAAAGTTGAAGTGATCTTCATAAAGCATTACTATTTAGGCTTCCCAGCTTTGTTTACCTTTTCTCATCTAGTATTTGTTACTCCAGCCACATAAGGTCTGCAATTCTATGGTAAGCTAACTGGATGTTCTTGCCTGTATAGAAAGCTTGCTCAAAAATTGAATTTCCTTTATTGTCAAACTTCCTTTCGAAGTTGTTTTTATCTTACTCATGTTTCACTTATACTCTAGCTATTGTATTTTTCTTCTTTGTTTAAGTTTCAGTTTCTTGCATTTGACAAGATGTCCTAGTGGTTAAAACTTTAACCTTATATTCTTAGCTTTGCTTCTCAAAATGATGGACATCAAGTTCAGTGATCAGAAATTTTCTTTTTCTGTAGCTGACTCCAGATCAATGATAAAAAACTGATGATGATAATAATAAGTTAGCCTGAAAAAGTTAGTCCTGGACAAACTTTTTTGTGTGACTTTAACAAAACAACTGTCTCTAAATGCTTCATTACAGTGTACAATAATTTCGAATTAAGAATAAATTTGAGCAAGTTGGTTGTCAGAAAACTGGTACTCTGGTTGAGAAGGAACTCAACCAGTAATGCTTTACTACCTAGAGCATTTAGGACAATTTTATAATTAGATACTGTGAAAAATGCAGCAATTGCTTCTTCGAAATCTTGAGTTAATGCAACTAGACGAAGTAATACTAGATGACTGAACATCAGAATGTATGAATCCAGACAAAAACCATTTATGGTCATAAAAACTCTAACGTAGTAATTTAAAGATGTTTTATTTTAGAAAAAAAAATCATAATAGTCAACATTGTGCATGGAAGACTTTTATAAACTGATAATCATGTCTCGAAAGTGGTAGTTGTTGTATTAATGTTAGACTGAACTATAATTTTAGCCTATGCAATTTAATCTCACTGGTCATTGCTTATCAGATTATGTTTCATTACTTCTTAGTTGATTTCATTAATCTCCTGTGAATCTTCCTAATCTGGTTTCACCTTTTTGCAGTAATACCAGTTTCAGATGTAATTAGAGTTCGTACAGGTAAAGCAATGAAAAATACTCATTTTTCTTTATAAATTATTTATTTAATTCGGAGTTATTATTGGCCTTTGTCTGACTATTTTAAAGACAAAAATCAACTCAGGAGATCTTTTAGCTGATTTCACCTTTCCAAGCATGCTTTCTTTTATGTTTTTCTATTAACTTGTTTCTTGAAATTTTCTTTTCATTGTTACATATAACACAATAAAATGCTTAACTTATTTATTCTTGACATCTGTACATGCAATTTGGAGAGTCTTGCAATTTTTATGTGTTTAGTCTCCATATCGGTGAAAATATTTATCTTGAATTGGTTACTATTCCTATCCTAATGTTTTATTTGGTCCTGAATCCTCAGGTGAACGTGGTGAGAAAGCTGAGAGAATGAGTGGTGGACGAGCAGATATGATGTCCTCGACAGCATCCATTGACTAGATGCATATTGTTGTAAGGTGAGGAGAAAAGAAAAGAAATAAAGGTAAGAATGTGATTTTCCATTATGACTTTTGTATAAATAAGGCTTTAATGATTTTCCAAAGATAAAGAAAAACATAGAATTGGAACAGAGGAAAATACAGTCTTGTGCCTGCTTTTTAGACATAGTACCACGTTCATGAGGTGGCTCATCTCATTAACGTTCAAGTATTTCTCTTTGATGTATAAGCAAATGATGCACTTTGTCTGAGTAAGCAACAGAAAGATTCTCAAAAGAAAACTATTTAGCTGGATGTTTTCTACGAATGAATCAGATCAACAAAAATATTAGTTTCTTATATTTTGGCTTTTTACCTTTTATCTAGTGTCATTTGGAATTTACTTATATATGTATTTCTTTGTATAGAGGGCTTATTACCATGTATAATTAACTGGAATGAGGACTCCTCTGTGATTCATGGATAGATTGAAAACGCCTAAAAATGTGTCAACAGGAAATTTTTCCTAATGGCATCTTTCACTCTAGCTGAAAATATTTTCTAGTTTTGCTTCCTCTTGTGCTACAGAAGTAGGTCAAATTGCATGGAAAGATAGATCATATGTGATCAACATTGTGTTGCAAAGTTATTGAGAAGGTTTTTAAAGAAGTGAGAAATTTTGAGATGTTCTTAGTGAGGATATATATATTTGAAATGTTGTGTTGGCTGATTAGCAAAAGCCAGGATTTGAATGGTGTATGTCTCTGAGAAAACCTACTTTTAATGGTTTTCAAAATGTCTAAAGTTGATTCTAGTTATGACGTAAGGGATATGTTTAAGTTTAAATGACTGCCTATGAATCTCAGTAGGAATAAGTTATTATTTACTTTCTTACTTTGTTCCGTCTTAATTAACAATTTTGAAATGGCAGAATGATTTATGCTATCTGATACTGTTCTACATACTCAAACTGAAGTGACTTGATGGTTGATGATCCATGGAAATCTCTCTTTGAGTGTTCCAGTCTCAAATCTCAAAAATACCATGTTGAAAGTAGCTTATGAGCTTATGCCACTTATTTACTGACTTGGATTTTAACAGAAGCTTGTTGAGGACCCCCTAGGAGTTACTTAGGCAGTTAGGCTCTTTGTTGTTTCTCTTTTTTGTTTATTTTCATGTAATATATTTTGAGTATGTTTCTGTTGTTTTCTGAAGTGTGAATTTATGGCCTTTTTATAACATTGTTTCTATGGGAAAAAGGTCATCCTTTCAGCCATGAATTTCTCTCTACTTACCATGAAATTTATGTTAACATGCTTTTTTTCATTTAGCTTCCTTTTTCTAGACAATTGACCCTCAATTTAGAATTATATGATGGACTGGTGTTACAGCTAATGTTTTTCCATTAAGCAGGGTTGGCAAGTAACAAGTAAGTTCGGTGTCCAAATGAGGTGGGCTGGACAAGAAGATGATGTTATGGTTAAAGCTACTGCATGGTATTCTTCAAGCAGTAAAAAATTCTATTTGGTGTCTCATCCTTAGAATAACTTTTTTGGCCCTTTTTGGAGGACAAAGTCTAAAATAAACCATTAGCAGTGCAGCATTTTTCTTATCGAAGTCGTAGTTTGCATATTCGATATTGTTTACAAATTGGGTGCTCAATGCATATTCTTAACCAAGTTTGCTTTCCTATTTCGCGTTAAACAGAGAAATCCATTGATCAGACCCAACCACCCATCAATGGCACCGTTAAATGATGTTCATTGCTGAGGTGTATTTTCAAATGACCTATATCTACAATAGTGGCAGCAGGGTTTCGGCCACTGTGAGTAGATATAATTATTCTCACATCTGAATCCCAAATGATTTAGTTATGAGCGCGTGCCACGGGGCATTTCTCATTCAAATATTCGTCTAATGGAATTCCATGTACACGTCTGATTGGCTCTAGATTCTAGGTCTCATGTTAATTGCGTCTCCAACATAAAGACTTGCATTCATAAATGACTCCGCAGTTGCTGCAGAGGGCCATCATCTTCTGGTGCAAATTGTGGTAGTATATATTGATCGTTGGCACTCAGTTACATTGCTTAAAACCTCTCTCTATTTCTCATCTTCTATTTTGTCTTTAACTAAAATTCTGGTACCCTAAAAAGGCTTATTTTTCAGGTGCCATAGTGATTATGTTTGTTCTTTGTTTTTTCTTCACTTCTCGTATGTTTATATACTTGCAGCAACTTATCAAGGATTACTTTGCTTTCCAACCATCCATTAACTGTTGTTATACCTCTTTCTGTTAATCAAACTTTGGGATGTAGAAACTCATTGTTCAAGGAGAATGATCTTTTATTGTTGTCTAGACCAAGAAGAAAGGGTGTGGGTTCCCTAACAACCTTCCTTGAGATTGTAGGCAACTGCATCTGTAGTGGATTTTGGAGCTAAACTGGTAGTGGCTTCATCTTTTGCCTTATTTTTCCTCACATCCATATTGGGGTGTAGGTTGTGCAATACATATTTCAGTTTGTTGTTCTAGTTGTATGTTTGTGTTGGTTTGCTACAAGAAGATTTCCCCACAGAACACAGAAATTCTAGAGAAGGAAATTGTCTTTCAATACCAATGAGTATGAGAATTCATATCACAGCTACATTTTTTTGCTGATTCTGAAGACTTGAATAAATTTGTAACAAGGATGAGGAGGTATTATGACAGAAATCTCCATTTGGAAATGTGTCATTTTAACTTTATAGTCTTTCTAGCTTGCTCACATTGTTCCATGTCACATCCAACAAGACCATTTTGAGAGTCACTAGCTTGTGGTCCTCCTGTTATCTATTTTTCAACGCATCATTTCTAGCTTATGTCTAGTTTAGCTTGTAAAATGACATTAACGTAATAGATGATTCATGTGGAGCTGAGTAGGGGTAATGATCTTAAGTAAATAAATTAAATGGCAGGAGGGTTAACCAATTTAGAATGCTCTCTCTCTCTCTCTCTCTCTCTCTCTGTATAAAGCCAAAATTAAGTCTGTTATTAGGGAGAGAAGTAAAACAAGATTAATGTGAGATAATTTTCCATATGCTCCTACCCAGATAAGAAAATATTACTTAGGAGCAAAGAGAGGAGTATTGGGAGTGCGCATGTCAGATGAGAAAGCTACTGAAAGCCCAATCCTTCTATCGCATCCCAAGCATGGGACAAGAGGCTTCGTTTCTCAAACAATCCTTTCTCTCTTTGTCCTCTTGTGCAACTGCAGATGGTGCTGCCACTCCTGCCAGCATCCATTTCACTGCCTTTACTTCCCTTCCATGCAATCCCAAAGCAAGTCTAAGGTTGGCTTTGCAACAAAAAGGGGTATTAAACGCCGAGGCTACGAAAACATTATATATATATATATATATATATATATATATATATATATATATATATATATATATATATATATATATATATATATATATATATATATATATATATATCATAAAGTGGTGTTAGATTGTCCTCTACGCTTTCTGTTACTCCTACGAAGTGGACACCATTCTAGTGCATACGTCACACCTCTCTCTCTCTCTCTCTCTCTCTCTCTCTCTAACGCAAAGTTCTTTCCTGGTTAATGGCTGTTCTCTCTCTTGAAACGATCTATGAGCTATTCTTGTCTTTCTTGGTTGATGATTCTTATTCCCTTACTCTTCCTCTTTCTATACATCCACATCCTGGCTCCTTCAAGAACTATATATCAGGATAGTCAAGGAGAGAGAGGGAGGGGCCAAGAAAGGATGAGAGGTGACTGCACGCCAACCCTGGCCATGGTGGCAGTCCAAGTGGGTTTTGCAGGCCTCAACGTGCTGTCGAAGTTGGCGTTGGACGACGGCATGAGCCCCTTCGTCATGATCGCCTACCGTCAGCTCGTCGCCACCCTCTTCCTCTCCCCTCTTGCCATCTTTCTTGAAAGGTATATATACATCCGCTGCTTCTCCACCATTTCCCTTGCATCTCCTTCCACCAGTTACTGTTCCGACGTCTCATTGTTGTCGTCGTCGCCATGATCTTGTTCTTGCACGCTTTCTTCTTGACATCGGATCTAGTTCTTTCGGACACCACTGGCCTGTCGACTACTTCCTATTAAATGGGAAGATTAATTACAGTTGGAACTCTTGTTCACCGATAAGATGAATCAGCACTCCTCCTCCTGCCACTTGGTTGCGTGCGTTCTGCTGCCACCGCTCACGAAACTTCTTTTCGTCACTTCCAATGCAGGAAAGCTTGCAGGGAGATTACACGCAGGGTTATCATCCAAATCTTCTTCTGCTCTGTGTTCGGGTAAGTCTCCAGCAAATTTAGCAAACGAGTGCATACTTTTGGATGCAAATCACATTTGTTCTTGTGAATCCTCGAGTCTCCAAATCACAGTATCACTGCACTGGACACATGATGCTTCATACGTAACGTATTAGGTCTGCCACACATGTTGCATGGTGACAGCAATCCGAGCGAGCCATACCCCACGTTATGAACGAGGTGGCGGTTCACGAGTTGGTCGCACCGAACCTGCTCCCGAGGAGCCTGGCGTCCACATCTCAGATGCATATCTTTCTCTTGAGACCTCTTGATTGGATTCACATTTCAATGGATTGGGTTGATGCAGGGCTACACTGAACCAAGTCTTGTACTTCCTCGGGCTCAAGTACTCCTCGCCGACGATCGCATGCGCCCTCAACAACATGCTGCCTGCCATTACCTTCATCATGGCCGTTCCTTTCAGGTATGATCACCTGCCATCTTGCAACATCAAATTAATTCATCTTGGCAAAAACATTACTGTTCGATTCATTGGTCTCAGGATGGAGACAGTAGGGATCAGAACACTGGGCGGGCAGGCCAAGGTGATGGGAACCCTGTTGTGTGTGAGTGGTTCCATGTTGATGACCTTCTACAGAGGAAGCCTCATCAAGGTGTGGCGATCCCACATCCACTGGAGATACGCCGAAGAGATGACGATCAGCAGCGCGAACAACGCCAGCGACCAGAATATGGCTGTTGGAGCTGCCTTGGTCATCTCCAGTTGCTTGGCTTGGGCCGTCTGGTTCATCATCCAGGTGACGAACACAACTCCAACAAGTGAGAAGGTTTGCAGCAGAAGGATGCGTTAAGTAGACCGTCATGCTTTCCTTTTGGCAGGCGAAGATGAGCAAGAGCTTCTCTTCTCCGTACACCAGCTCCGCTCTCATGTGCTTCATGGCCGGCGTGCAGTGCTTCGTCATCGCAGCCGGCGTCGAGAGGAGCTTCTCGGCGTGGGCGCTCGGTTGGGACATCAGGCTCGCGGCGTCGCTCTACACCGTAACGCACGTCCACGAAGAGCAAATCTGTTCTCGGTACCACATTCTTGTTTGCTAATCCTTGATCCGACCATGGCAGGGATTGGTGGGATCAGGGCTGGCAGTTTCTCTCATGTCATGGTGCATACAGAAGAGAGGCCCCCTCTTCGTCTCAATGTTCAGCCCGCTGCTGCTCGTCATCGTTTCGATCCTCGGTTGGGCGATCCTCGACGAGAAGCTCTACGTTGGAAGGTAGATAAGTTCACAGACCATGGTTCTTACGCAACGGACTCTCAGATAGCTTCTTTCTCCTCCGGTTGCAGTGTCACAGGATCTGCACTAATAGTTGGAGGACTCTACTCGGTCCTCTGGGGCAAGGGAAGGGAGATCAAGAAGCTGAGAGATGTGTGCCAGAGAACTAATGGAGATGGAGATGATGAGGGAGGAGCTGTTGCAGCTGTTGGTCTCCCATTGTTCTCTTGCCCATCCAAGCTTCCAATTCATCAGGTTGAAGCAGGCCAACCTTGAGACACAGATGATCATGGCGACTCACTGATTCATGCTGTTAACCCTGTTGATCCATCTCAGGAGAGTGAGTACAGGAGAATGCTGGAATCCTATATCATGAGGCATGTGGCAAGATTGACACACCTGTTGTTGAGCTCATATTTTTGTTGTTTATGGTGGATGGTTGTGCTCATGGTAATCAATGAGCTATTATATTTTGTGATACTATATCTTTCCTGAAGCCAGAAATTGAAGGCATATACCTTGAAATGAATGCTGCACCTTTTTTCCTCTCATATTGCGGTCCATCGAGTAGTTTGTACGATTATTCTTTCACCAAAAGCAGAGGAAAAAATTATCACTGTTGCTGAAAAACTGAGTTGTTTTATCCCACTATACCATAAAACAAAAATCAACTATTTTACTTTTTCTTTTCTATTAGAAAGGTTTATGATTTTTAAATTATTGCACCAAATTTCTTATAAATGTAAACAGTAATATATAAATCGTTGTCATGTGTTTTTTTTTTTGTTTATAAACAAAAATATCATATGATTATTGATTTTTCGGGTGCTGGATATCCAAATTCCACCCAGTATTCGGATATTAAATCTCCCAAAAAGATTAATCGCCAATCATAGAGTCCATTTTTACCCGTCAGAAATTAGCAACAGGGTCGACCATTCACAATCGGACAAGTCAACCGTGTGTGCTTGTCAATAATGTTCGTGATCCAGATGCATTTGCTTTAAGATCCGAGCCAACTTAGCGTTGGGCACCTGTCGCTGATTGGTCAAGAAAACCTCGTCTGCTCCGATGACACCGGAAGAGGCCAAGAATCCCTTTGTCGAGGTGGATGGTGTTTAGGCAATCCTCCTCCTCCTCCTCTCTCTCTCTCCTCTGTTACCAGTGGATTCCTTTACCGATTCCCTGTCTTCCGAAGGCCAGTGGTACAATCCAAGACGAGCTTTTTCTTCGAATTCAAGTTATTTTTTACGAGCAATGGTGGGTTATTGCGGTGCTCGGAGTAATACTCGCCTGATCTAGAATTGCTTTCTAGTAGGGAATCATGCTTCTGTTGGTCTCGCAAATTTTCTGTCATTTCTTAGTATTAGTTGATATGTTTGGTGATATATGAAATGTGCCAATCCAAAGACTTGTCTTTATGTGCGTTCTTCAAGGTGTGTTCTTTGACATTGAATATTGATAGGCTGCGGCATCGTCTTTCTACGCGTTCTCGATGCCTCTGATTTTTGGATCGCCAACAATGTTAGCGGCAGGATTTTACTAGGGCCGAGGTGATGGAGTGAAATCAAATTGGTGATGGGATATAAAGATAAATAATTTTTTATATATAAATAAATATTAGAAGGTCATAAGAAATTAAATGAAATCATAATGAAATAGAATATCAAGATATATGTGGATAACTCCTTCAATGTGAAGAGTAAAAATCACGGGGTAAATTAGAGATAATCTGTATAATAATAATGAATATATAAATCTCAATCTCTTGCCCAAAACCCTAGCAACAATCACAAGAGAATAACTGGGATACAAGGATCACGTCACTGTGCACAATATATAAATCCTCCTTAATTCTTCCCAAGTAATCATAGTAAAAATCTACTATAAATCTGATCTAACCTGAGTTGAAAGCACTACTAGATGATTGAGAATAGTCTCTCTATGTTGTTATTGTCTTCTTCCCTTTTTTTCTGTTCTTTTTCTACCTTGTTCTCCTCCTTTTCTTTAGAATCTCATGGCTGCCAAAAACTATCTCATTGTTACCTTTTTTTGTCTCTTTTTATAGTCACCACGCCCCCCAATATAAATTAGGGTTAGGTTAAAGGGGGTGAGCTGTGGGTTGATAAAGCCCATCTTGAGCTGAATATGGACTGTCAGCCCAACAACCTCTCCCTTCAGCCTATAAGGGAGGTTATCCTATGACTCATCATGTGAAGTCATGCTGACCAGCTATCGGCATATCTTCTGTCTTTCTTTTGATAAGGTCTTCATTCCATTTGGTAGTAGTACCAAATCATAAGTGTGGTTCTTTTGAAGAGCATCTATCTCTTCCTATATAGCAACTAACCACTTCTCTTTCTATTCACTTTCAATTGCTTCCTGGTAACTCTCTGGTTCACCTGCATCAGTAAACATCACATACTCATATGTAGAGTTTCTTATGAAAGATTGATGTTGTTTAGAAGATTTTCTCAATTGAGGTGCTGTAGGAAGTTGCTCTCGAACTTCTTATTGCTCAACATATCTTACAAGTATATTAACATCAGGCTCTACACCATCTTTCTGCACATCTCCTCCATCACCTTGATATACTAGAGGAGTAACCGGGTCACAATCTACTAATCCTTTTGCAGAAATCTTGGCTTGTGTCTTCTTCTTCAAATCCTCAAATGTTTGATCATAAAAAAAGACTATATCTCTACTTCTGAACACCTTTTGCTTTTCTGGATCCCAAAACCTGTAACCAAACTGATCATATGAGTAACAAAGAAAAAAAAATTTTTTAGTCTTACCATCCAGCTTGAACATCTCATTGTCTGGAATATGTGCAAATGCACGACAACCAAACACTCTCAAATGCCTATAGGAAATATCTTTCCCTGACCATACATGCTCTGCAACATCACCATCTAGGGCTGTACATGGTGATAAGTTGTTCACATCAATTGTAGTCCTCAAAGGCTCATCCCAAAATCTTTTGAGTAGCTTGGCTTGTGAAAGTATACATATGATCTTTTCCATAATGGTGTGGTTCATCCTCTTTGCAATTGCATTATACTGAGGTGTACCAGGAACTGTCATCTCATGTTGGATCCCATGTGACCTGCAATAATCATCGAATAATCCTGTGTACTTACTACCATTTTCTGATCTTATGTATTTCAATTGCCTTTCTGTCTCCCTTTCAACCCTGGTATGAAACTCTTTGAAGACATTAATCGCTTGATCTTTGGTCTTCAAAGCATAGGCCCAAACTTTCCTGAAAAAATTATCTATAAAAGTGACAAATAAAGTGCACCACTTATACTAGCAACATCAATATATCCACTAGGAGTTTTTGTCCTCAAAGGACCACATACATCTGTATGAACACGGTCTAAGACATGCATTTTTCTAGACAAAGCAAGACTAGTAAATGAAACTTTGTGTTGTTTACCAGCTAAACAATCAATACAATGGTTCAAATGTATATCTTTGAGGTCTGACAATACCTCTCTCTTGGAAAGAGCTTACAGCCCCTTCTCGCTCATGTGTCCCAGTCGCCTATGCCACAACTCCATGCTAAAGTCTTTCTCTGTAGCATTTAACTGCTCACCATAAGCTTTAGTCTACAACTTGTACAAAGTATGACATTTCTTTCCACTAGCTATAACAAGAGAACCCTTACTGATCTTTCATTGCCGTTTGTAAAATCTACTATCATAGTCTTCATCATCTAGTCTTCTAACTAAAATTAAATTCAACTCAAGTCAACCATATGCCTCACATCCTTAAGCACTAACTTGCAGCCAAGGTTGGTCTTTAAATGGATATCACCCATGCCAATAATGTCTGCTATGCCATAGTTGCGCATCTTGACAACATCAAAATTTTCAAACCTGTATGTAGCAAAAAAACTCCCTCTGTGGTGTAGCATAATAAGAAGCACCTGTGTCAATCACTCACTCAAGATCTAGACACACACAAGAAAAAATATCATTAGAAGAAGACAAAATCAAATAATCACCACCCTGCACTGTAGTTGTAGTATTATCCTTTGATTCTTTAGACACCACTTCTTTTCTCTTTTTCTTGCTCTTCTTAGGTTGCTTACATTAGTTCTTGTAATGTCCATTCTCACCACAGTTATAGCAAATAATATCTTTTCTTGATCTTGACTTGCTCCTACCCATGCGTGAACTATTTCTAGACTTTGACCTTCCTATATTCTTTGAGATAAGTGTTTGTGAATCATTCTGAGATGTTGCTGAATTCTTTCTTCTCAACTCCTTATTCAACAAACTGTTTGTTACTTGACTCATGGTGACAACACTATCTGTCGCAGAAGTACTGAGGGAAACCACCAGTGTCTCCCAACTTTTTGGTAATGAACTAAGAAGTAACAATGTTTGCAACTCATCATCAAGAGACATTTTCATAGAGGATAACTAGTTAGTAATACTCTACATTTCATTTAAATGCTCAGCAATAAAAGCACCTTCTTTATATTTTAGGTTCACAAGTTTTCTAATAGAAAAAGCTTTGTTGCCAACTGTTTTTCTTTCATAGAGACCTTCCAATTTTTTTTTAAAGAGAATATGCAGAACTTTCAATGGAAACATAGTGAAAGACATTATCATTAAGCTACTGTCAAATAAACCCAATTGTTTTTCGATCTAATCTCTTCTACTCATCATCTATCATAGTTGTGGGTTTTACACTATCCCCTGTAAAGGTCCATACAAATCTTTGCAATACAAGAGATCTTCCATTCTTGGTTTCCATATCATCCAATTGTTTCCATTTAAACTAATCATACGAGAAACATTACTGGCCTCCATATTCAAATACAAAATTAAATCACTACAATCCTGCTTTGATACTAGTTGATGGGATATAAAGAGAAATAAACTTTTGTATATGAACAAATACTAGCATGTCATAACACACAACAGAATTAAATAGAACCACAATCAAATAGAACACCAAGATATACGTGAAAAATCCTTTCAATGTGAAGGGTAAAAACCATAAGGCAAACTAGAGATAATCCACTATAATAATAATGAATATACAAATCTCAATCTCTTGCCCAAAATCCTAGCAACAATCACAAGAGAATAACTGTGATACAAGAATCACGTCACTGTGCATAATATCTAAATCCTCCATAATTCTCCCCAAGTAATTATAGTAAAAATCTACTGTAGATGAAATCACTGCAAGATGATTGAGAATAGTCCCAATATAAATTAGGGTTAAATTAAGAGGGGGTGAGCTATGGGTTGATGAAACCCACCTTGAGCTGAATATAAGCTACTTATATTTGATTCTCTATCTTTCCGGTCTCTTACGGGCAGGATTCATGGCTAGTTCGGTGGGTGCTTTTATCTTACGAGTAAGTTGCCTAATTCATGCTAAATATGCATGTATACGGCTCTTATCTCTACATAACAATGTCATCTATACTATCTTATTTATGTTCCTTTCTACCTGGATGCTCTTTAAGCTATTATAATGATAATTTCTACCTGGATGCTCTTTAAGCTATTATAATGATAAAACAAGTGAAGCCTTCATAATTTATAGGTGAAGTATGTTTGATCCATGCAGAAAGTTATGTTTCACAAGAAGAAGAAACTATGCTTGGCAACTCTCCTTATAGACTATGGCGGAAAGTTTCCTAGTAATAGCCTGTGGTATCAGAAACAATGTCTTTCTCACTCTTCATGGCTTCTTGATCTCTTAAAACTTCAATCGCATTCAATTATAGCTCTCTAGAGTCGTGGATTGAGTTGCTTGATCTGCTCCTCATGGATCGACCTCTTAAAACCCCATAAGTATACTGTGCATCAAATTGTATATTTTGCTTGAGCAAGTAGGAAAGTTGATAGCAGATAAAACTTGTTGGAGAGTTGAGAAAAATCCTTCCTTCTCACATATATACATTGTACTCAATCATTTTAAGTGTACTTTTTATCATCACAATTCAACTCATCATGTTATCAGAGTACTTGCCTAAGAACACATCTCATCACCGACACGAGAAGCTATGTTATTTGCTGGCAGGCTCTCCACGGATGCAATCTTCCACCACTCCAGCAACACCTCCGAAGTCCTCAAGCAGCGGTGTTCTCCGGCAACGCAAGGGCGTCCTTCATCTTGGCGTCGAGTTGTAGCAATCCCGGTGCCTGCCTCTGGAGCCGGCTCGGGGGTTTCTCGCCTTCCTTGCCGTTCTAACCGGCCTCCTCTGTTGCTCCAATAGCTAGCACTGCATTCCTTGTCGAGAGTCCAAGTGCGAGTGTCGCAAACGATGCTCTCTTCTTCTCGTCGTCGTCTGATCTGCACAAGCGGCTGCACCTTTTTTCTTCACTGGTAAAAAGTTCTTCTCCAGCAGATCTGCACGTCTATTTTCCTTCAGTAGAGAACTGCTGTAGCTCTCTAATCTCTACCGCACTGCAAATAGCTTCTTCTTGGGAAGAGACCAGAAAGAGACTGCTTTCCCCAGAGCTGTCTCTCCATTTTCCTCTCTCCAGAGCAATCTCCACATCAGATTATTGCTAGGCTCAATACTAGCAGCATGGTCTCCGAAATCTTCACAACTTTGCTGCCATTCAATGAGGAATCTGTGAAGTGGAACTTACCCATCCCCACCGATTGACAGTGACAAGAGGTCTACAACATCATCCACCGTCTAGTCCCACTCTTTTCTCCTTTCCCGACAGTGCTGCATCCCCCCCCCTTCCCCTTCTTCTTTCTTCCTCATGGAAGACCTCCCAAAGGAAGCACAGGTGCTGCCATCTTCGGCCCATCGTTGATCATATCACTGGCGCCTGTCTTCTCTCGCTGTCGCTCTGCGCTAGTGTCTGCCCACTGCACCCCAACATGCCCGGAGTTAGCAGGATCTCATTTACTGTGTTCCTCCTCGCTGCGACGCCTCTAGTGCTGCATTCACCAATACTACAGATCTCGGTGGCCACTGATAACAGAGAGATTTTCTCTGATAAAAGAAAGATATTCTCAACTGCATAGCAGATGAGATTTCCTCAACTGCATGAGGAAATCTCTGCTCAGTTAAAGAAATATCCTCTTTCACTATGTATAAATAGACTTCACATGATATTACTTGAAGTGTGCCTTTTTACTTTATCCTTATAATTTCATTCTTCATTCTCTCTTCTATCATGGTATCAGAGCGGCGTTCTTCTCTTTGAGTCTTTCAACCTCACCCATCTACTTCACATCAGGCCATGGAAGTTGCTGTTGCATCATCATCTTCCCACCTTTCATCGCCACTAGCGCCCCGTCATTGACCCTCTGCTCCAGATTTGCCAGATCTGCTATGCTTCCGCGCGTTGGTCCATCGACCAGCTCCTAGCCTTCTCCCTCCAACGCCTCCGCCACCACTGTCCTCGACTCCGGCAACATTATCCTCACTGCTTCCGAGAGGACCTTCTGGGTGCAGGCCTCCCAGCAGCCAGCATCCTGCCTTCGTAGAGACAAGCAGCCTTCGGTAACTTTCCACGTTGCTGCCTCGTTGCCAAGATTCCTCACTGCTGATCTATTGCACATAGATCTACAGTTGTCTTGCACAAAGCTGATCACGCCACTGGCTGCATCACAGCCCAGAGTCCCTCCTATAGAACTGCTGCATAGAAATCTACAGCTTTACACCATCTTGCATAGGTCTTTTCCTTCAACGAAGACCTTATTCTTTCACAGATCTTATTTGCCACCACCTCAGGTGACATTGATCTATACCAACACTTCTTTCTCCCTGATCATATCTTTCATATGTCATCATCATCTACCTCTGATGCTCCCATTACTGTTCCCGTAGGGAACCATAGTATCTTTCCACATACAAACCTTATCTCCATAAATGCAGCAACCCTCATCCCCTTCAAATTATCCAACGGTGGTAACTACACATCATGGCATGCTCAATTCTCTAATATACTATTTGGCTATGATCTTCTAGGCTATGTCGATGGCTCTCTTCGTTGTCCACCGGCGATGCTCAACATCCCAGGCGCATCCGATCCAATACCAAATCCGGATCACAAACAAACTATGGTTACGCCAGGATCGCCTCATCCTTCAAGCAATTCAAGCCTCGGTCGCTGGATCTCTTGCCCCACTCATTTCTTCATGTGACACTGCTGTCGAAGCTTGGTGCAAGTTGCAAACCACCTTGGCCAATCGTTTTCGCACTCGCATGCTTAGTCTTCTATCCAGCCTCATGAAGATAAAACAAGAGGGAAGTAATATTGCTGATTATCTACATAACATAAAGGTTATCATCGATAACTTGGCCTTGGTAGGTCATTCCCTCAGTGATGAAGAAGTTACTGTTCATATCCTCAATGGCCTCGGAGACGAGTACAAGGAATTGGCAGTAGCAATACGGGCGCGTGATTCACCAATCACATTCGAAGAACTTTTTGACAAGCTGATTGACTTTGAGATATATCTCAAGCGCGAGGACAAACCGCCAGGACCATCCATCACAGCTCAAGTCACTCAAAAAAGGAGGGGTAATTCGTATAATAAGATTGTTAACAAAGGTTTGACCAAGACACCTTCTGAACCTATGAGCTCCAAACCAACTATTTCTCCTCCTCATCCTTAACATTCCAATCACAACAACCAAGGTGGCTTCTTCAATCATTTGCAGTCCTGGCGCCCTCACTACACAAACCAACAAAGAATTGTTTGCCAACTATGTGATAAAGTCGGTCACTCTGCAAAGGTCTGTCGTTCTCGACCCAGACTTCTTGCTCAATCACATTGGCCTCAAGCAAATCTCACGACTACTCCAACGACCAGCGATCATAATTGGATTGTGGACTCTAGCGCATCCCACCACATCACCTCAGATCTCCAGAACTTGTCCATCCACAACAACTACGGTGGCACTGAGGACATCATCATCGGTGACGGTAAAGGAATTCCTATTACTCATACGGGTTCTACACTGCTTAATTCACCTACCACAACCTTTACACTCGATGATGTTTTATATGCACCTTACATTAAACGAAATCTCATTTCCGTTTCTCAATTTTGCAAATAAAATAATACCTCTATTGAATTCTTTCCTAACTCTTTTCTTGTTAAGGATTTGAGCACGGGGGCATCATTGGTCCAAGGCCAGAGTAAGGACAATGTTTATGAATGGCCGTCACTTCCATAAATAAAACAGCCCACTGCTTACTCCTCCGTTGCAGCTTCAATCGATGTGTGGCATCGTCGTCTCGGTCATCCCTCTCTCCCTATCCAAAATAAATTACTTTCTCGTTATTCTCTTCCTACTCTTACAAATAATAGGGTTGTCACTTATTGTGATGCTTGTCTTCATAATAAAAGTCATACACTTCCTTTCAGTGTTTCCTCTATATCATGTTCTAAACCATTTGAAATTATTTATACTGATGTTTGGGGCCTTGCTCCTGTCACTTCTTTTGACAAGTTTAGCTTTTATGTTATTTTTGTCGACTATTTTACTAAATACACATGGCTATATCCTCTTCGTCATAAATCAGAAGTTTCAAAAGTCTTTACCAACTTTAAAAAGCTGGTTGAAAACTTCTTTCAGTCTACAATTAAAACAGTCTACTCTGATGGTGGAGGTGAATTTCAAGCCCTCACATCCTACCTCTCAACTTGTGGCATCCAACACCTTAAGTCACCCCCACACACTCCTCAACTAGTTGGCTCTGCTGAACGTAAACATCAACATATCGTAGAAACTGTTCTCACACTTCTACATCAAGCCTCCATGCCACCAACTTTTTGGTCTGCCACCTTTCAAACTGCTGTCTATCTTATTAATCGTTTGCTCACTCCAGTTCTTCAATACTAGTCTCCATTTGAAAAACTATTTTCCAAATCCCCAAACATTCAAAAACTCAGAATATTTGGTTGTTTATGTTATCCGTGGCTACGTCCCTATGCCCCACACAAGTTAGCGCCAAGATCTAAAGCTTGCATCTTCATAGGATATTCTCTTGAGCATAATGCCTTTCGGTGCTACGAACCACAATCTCAAAAAGTCTTTATTTCATGGCATGTTGTTTTTGTTGAATCTGCCTTTCCATTTCAAAACCATGAATCTCCTACCATTCATACCACTCCGACAAATATTCATTCCTGGAGTATACATTCGATCCCCTCAAACGAACCTCCTCCCACACCATCCAGTCCTATTGTTGAAGATCCACACCCTTTTGTTCTCCCGGTTCAACAACTCTCCACTCCCCCCATTCCTTCTCCCCTTTCTTCTTCACAAGTCTCCCCTACCACTGAAGTCGTATCCTCAGAAACACAACAACTTTCTTTACCTAGTGCCATCGATGTATCTCAACCTCTCTTGCATCCTGTCGATGCCTCTTCACCACTCTTACCAATAACACAACCTGCAGTTCCTAGCCATCCAATGACAACACGCTCAAAAAGTGGAATCTTTAAACCACGTCAGGTTCTCGACCTCCATACTATCATCAATTCTTCTCTTGAGACCAGTGAACCCACCACAATTACTCAAGCACAAAAATCTTCACATTGGTGTCAAGCTATGTGTGAAGAATATGATGCTCTTCTACGTAACTCCACATGGACTCTTGTACCCTCTCATCCTGCACAAAATATCATCGGGTGTAAATGGGTATTCCGAATTAAGCGAAACCCCGACGGGTCCGTTGCTCGATATAAAGCACGATTAGTAGCCAAAGGGTTTCATCAACGACCTGGAGTTGATTTTACAGAGACTTTTAGTCCTGTAGTTAAACCCATAACAATTCGGCTTATTCTAAGTTTGGCCATCTCCAGAGATTGGAACTTACGACAATTGGATGTTAACAATGCCTTTTTACAGGGGACTCTAACTGAAGATGTCTTTATGCAGCAACCCCTTGGCTTTGTTCATCACCAGTATCTGAGACATGTTTGCAAATTACAAAAAGCCATTTATGGTCTCCGTCAAGCTCCCAGAGCTTGGTATACTGAACTTGGATCGTTTCTGATATCAATTGGCTTCATCAACTCCAAGTCTGACATCTCTTTATTCCTCCGACAACATCATGGCAATACAATATATCTTCTAGTTTATGTAGATGATATTATTGTTACAGGCAATGATCCCTTGGAGGTTCATACATTTTTAAATTAATTGGCTGATCGATTCTCCCTCAAAGACTTAGGACCATTGAGCTACTTTCTGGGAATGGAAGCAACATTTACATCCTCCGGTCTCTTCCTCTCTCAAAGAAAGTATATTCAAGACTTATTATCAAAGACAAATATGCAGGATGCGAAAGTAGTTGCTACTCCTCTCTCTACTGGTGAATCACTCAAATTATGTGATGGCAGCCCTATCACGGACTTAACTCAATACCGGCAAGTACTTGGCTCCTTACAATACTTGGCTCTCACCTATCCAGATATCTCATTTGCAGTCAATAAATTGTCTCAATACATGCACCAACCTTCTGCTACACATTGGTCTGCGGTTAAACGAATTTTGCGATATCTTAAAGGGACCCTTAATCATGGTCTCTTTCTCCGCAAAACCACTCAACTTCATCTCCATGCCTTTGCTGATGCTGATTGGGCGGGAAACTTTGATGATAGAACCTCCACGTCAGGGTATGTCATCTTTCTTGGGTCTAATCCAATCAGCTGGAGTTCTAAGAAGCAAAAGACAGTGGCCCGGTCTACAACTGAAGCTGAATATCGTGTTATTGCTACCACTGCTGCTGAACTCAACTGGATCACAAATCTCCTCAAGGAACTCAAAGTTAGCTTTACTCATACTCCCACAATATATTGTGACAATGTTGGAGCTACCTACTTATATGTCAATCCAGTGTTCCACTTGCGCATGAAACACATCGCCATCGACTTTCACTTCGTGCGAGATCAAGTTGTCAGACATCAACTTTATGTCTCTCATGTCCATACGGCTGATCAACTTGCAGACTCACTCACGAAGCCTCTAGCTCGTAAACTATTTTTGTTTCATCGATCCAAGATCGGTATCCTTGATAGGAGCTCGATCTTGCGGGGGCATGATAACAGAGAGATTTTCTCTGATAAAAGAGAGATATTCTCAACTGCATAGCAGATGAGATTTCCTCAACTACATGAGGAAATCTCTCTGCTCAGTTAAAGAAATATCCTCTTTCACTATGTATAAATAGACTTCACATGATACTACTTGAAGTGTGCCTTTTTGCTTTATCCTTATAATTTCATTCTTCATTCTCTCTTCTATCAGCCACTACCAGCTACACCGCCGGAGCTTCCCGTGCGAAAGACATAATGGCAGACTTCTTTCTCTTCTGATCTGCCACTTAACGAACAAGCAGTAGCGACCCTTGATTGTTGATTTTTGGACTTTGCTACCGACCGCTACTCTAGATATGGACAGCAGCACCTTCGGGGTGCTTTTATCAAAGCAGCGGCACCTTCAGCAACAGGACCGGTGGGCTTGTGGGACTTGAGCCGGGCAGCTCTCCCTCGTCTCCCAACTCGGTTCCTCTATCTAACTTGTCGACTCTCGTGCAATCGAGAGCTAAGTTGATCTACACATCACTGTTGAATCTCATATTTTGATGATAAAACCAATTGATAATGTTATGATATAATCAGCATATTTAGTGCTACAGGCGATAGTATCGCTAGGACCCAGGATGAGATATTTTTTGACTTCAATTTGAAGCTATTTAGGGTCTATAAATACCTCAGCTATTCCTATATAGATAAGTAATAATTTGAGCAAAAGTGGGGGAAAGAATCCTTGAGTAAAAATTATAATCTCTTTAGATTAGTGAGTCTCTTCCTCCTAGAGTTAGAAGGTTTCTAAGGGAGGAGTAAGGTCTAAAAGAGAGGTGTAAAGGTTCTCTCCTGAGGCTGTGAAAAGAAGAAAAGAGTGTAAAAGAGTACTTGATCTTTGCCTATTGAAGAAAGATCGTTAGTGGATGTCGGTGGGCCTCGATGGAAGAGGAATTGGGAGTGGATATAGGTTACGACGACCGAACCACTATAAAATAGTTTACATTTTTGTTTTGCTATTTATCTTTATTGTAAACTACTTTACTTCCTCGTTACTTTTGGTGCATGCTCTTACGAATATTTTCAAAGTTAAACATTGTTGAAATGATTTTATCATATGAAGATTTTTAAATCGACGTAATTTTATCGCTGCACTAATTCACCCCCCTCCCTATTAGTTCCAACTTAATCCTAACAATCATAACTTCCTCATCTCACCTACTGTTATTACTATTGCTACAGCATCGACAATGCAGCTTCCTTATTGATTTACAGTAATAGCCGTGTCATGCCCCCACGAATTATCACATTCAGGAGGTGTGACCCTGTCTAAAATCAATAATATTATAATTCATCATCAATTCAATCCAAGTTCCAATCTAACAATTTGAGGATACTAAGAATCATTAAAAATCAATATTCACAATTCATAAACATATATATTACATAAATCATAATCCATTTCACTTATAGATTCACAAAATCCAAAGGCAACTCAACTAAACATCAACCACAACATAAATCCATAATCGTAGAAATATATACAATCACAAAAAGATAATTATTTACCATGAGTTCTTATCCTTATATAACTTAAACTTATCATTCCATAAACATGAGCGGTCCTTTAAACTTTTACAACACATAAGTATCAACATATCCTTAACATTACATCAGAAGTAAAGTATACTATACAACAAAAAAAACTATCATCCAACAAAGATTAGCTCAAAAAACTTCTAGCCTTTCACTACTTCAACCCAATTCTAGCTTTTCAGTGTGTGACAAGCTACCCTGAAAAATTTATATAGCAACGGGGTGAGCATAAAGAGCTCAGCAAGTGACTAATATATCCATGGCGATATGAGAAGTTCAAGCAGGCTTATATCAAGATAGCAAAAGCAGAAATATAAGCATTCATTTGGAATAATCTCATTTGATATAAAAAAAATCACAAAGGGTTACCTCATTCGAAAATAGGCATTAGACATAACAATAGAAGAAAGAAAATTGGAGCATTTCATTGGCAAAAGAAGCATTTAGGCATATATCAAATGGCACATGAAGCATTTAGGTGCATATCAAAGGTGTAGGAGTGTTTAGGAGCATAACAATGACATACGAAACACTTCAAAGTATAACAAGTAAACCGAATAATAAACACAAGCTTGTATGTCATTTTTTGATGTAGCATGCATTCTATTTTTTATCCAAAGGTGTAGGAGTGTTTAGGAGCATAACATTTTTTGATGTGCCATTTAGGCATGTATCAAATAGCACATGAAGCATTTAGGTGCATATCAAAGGTGTAGGAGTATTTATGAGCATAATAATGACATACGAAACACTTCAAAGTATAACAAGTAAACCGAATAATAAACACAAGCTTGTATGTCATTTTTTGATGTAGCATGCATTCTATTTTTTATCCAAAGCATAAATATAAACTCATAAGCAAAGCTTTGGATATCATATCAAAAAAATAGAGGGCGCTGTGGGACCACATACATAATGTGATTCATCCATTTCTGGATGACCACCAAGCATAAGTCTCCCACGTTTGGGAGCTCTATCCACCCACGTCTGAGTGAAGTCAATGGGGGCTGGCAGAGCATTACGGGCTCTATGCATAACTCCCTTTACCATTTCTGACAAAGGTTCACAATATCCCACAAGACACCAGAGTACAAAAGGGTAGTATGAACAATAATATTGGCACATATCGGAAACACATGTGGAACAACGGAGATATGCATGTGCCTTTATCAAACAAGGAAATGCAAACAAAGCATTACATAATAAATTTCAGACATACAATAATTTCAGGATGAACAATACAAAAATTTCAAAGGACTAATATAAAGCTCAATTGAAGAAGAATTTAGCAGAAATCAAATTTCTAATAAGATGAAAATTGAATAGGCAAAATCCAACAAAGTTTTTAATTCTGACAGAATTTGGAGGGTACATTTCCTAAATTGTTTGAGTGACCAAGCATGCTCCAATTCACTAAACATGGGTGTCATTTGAAAGCTGTATCAATCTATTTTTAGATGAACTAAAAACAGGAAGTTACAACAAATAGAGTAAAGGAAGGTTAGAATTGATCATCTCTATTTTGTAGAATTGATAGAATCAATTTAAATAGATGTTTCAGAAGGCAAACATACTTCAAAATTTCCAAATTATATGTCAATAGAAAGATATGTGAATCTAGTTTCCAAAAAACTAAGTTTTGCATAATTCAGAAGTTTTACTAGAGAGTTATGAGCAATTTAGTAACAGAAGGTCAGAATTGATCATCTTTGTTTTGTAGAATTGATAGAATCAATTTAAATAGATGTTTTAGAAAACAAACATACTTCAAAATTTCTAAAATAGGTGTCAAAAGAAAGATATGCGAATCTAGTTTCCAAATAACTATGTTTTGCATAATTCAAAATTTTTACTAGAGAGTTATGAGTAATTTAGTAATGAAATATCAGAATTGATCATCTCTATTTTGCAGAATTGATAGAATCAATTTAAACAGATGTTTTAGAAGGCAAACATACTTCAAAATTTTTAAATTAGATGTCAAAAGAAATATATGTGAATCTAGTTTCCAAATAACCATGTTTTGTATAATTCAGAATTTTTACTAGAGAGTTATGAGCAATTTAGTAATAGAAGGTCAGAAGTTGTAGTATCTATTTTACTAAATGCATAAGGTATATTCATTTATATGTTTAGATAGGTAAATTTACTCCAAATCTTTCGATTTTTATATCAAATGAAAGCTCTATAAGTCTCCTTTCATATGTAAGAGGTTTTTCCTCAATCTGAATTTGGTGCAAAAAGTTATGGCCATACGAGTACTAAAAGGTCAAAATCTGAAAAATTTTAGATTCAACATTTGATGTATAAACGGCATGGATATGTTACATGCAGTCACAATCTTCCAATTTTCTCAAAATCAAGGTGAATAACAAGGATCAAAATTTATCTCTAGGATGAGTTAGAATACTTGCCTTAAAAAGTTTTGATTTCCAAATGTGGGAGATTTGATGCAAAGCCTTAAGCCAAGATAAAACTTCTTCTTCTTCAATTCTTTCTCTTTCTCTTCTCCTTCAATTCCTTCTCCTCTTCTCAAGTTATGTTGGCTGTAAAGTTTCTCTTAATTGTGCCTTAAATTACTTAGGTTTGGCTCATGCTAAAATAGTGAGGTGGCAAGCATGGAGGTTTAGGTGTCATCTTTAGAATAAATGTAAGTGGCTCATCCTTGCTAATGACACATGTCCTCCATTTTATTTTATTTTATTTTTTTAGTGTGAGTCTTTCATAAATCACCTTCAATTAATGATATTCATATTTTGGTCCCTCACAATATTATCAATATATAAAAAAATATTTAGTGCTAAAGAATTATTTAAAAAATCCTCATATTTACAAATAAATCCTTATAAATTTTTAAAAAAATAAGGGATGTTACACTCTCCTCTCCTTAAAAGAAAATTTAGTCCTCTAAATTTGTCATACCTCTTTCGACAAAAAGACGATGGTAAGGTTTCTTCATTTCTTCCTCTAGCTCCCAAGTCGTTTCATTTGTAGGAATATGTTTCCAAATTACTTTAACCAAAGTAATTATTCTATTTCTTAAGACCTTCTCCTTTTTATCAATAATCCGAATGGGCTCTTCCTTGTAAAACAAGTCTTTCTCAATCACAATCGGCTCATACTCAATAATATGAGAGGGATCAGGTATATTTCTGAGCATTGATACAAGAAATATATCATGGATATGACACATCGATGGTGGTAAGGCAATCTTGTATGCGACAGAGCCAATTCTTTCAAGGATCTCAAAAGGTCCAATGAACCTTGGGTTTAACTTTCCTTTTTTTCTAAATCTTACAACTCCTTTGGAAGGGGAGACCTTTAGGAATACAAAATCCCCTACTTGGAACTTGATATCTCGTCTTCTGTTATCAGCATAGCTCTTTTGCCGACTCTGAGCAGCCTTTAGCTTTTTTATGATAACCTGAATCTTTTCAGTAGTCTCTTGTACTTTATCTAGTGCTAACAACTTTCTATCACCAACTTCCTCCCAACATATAGGTGTTCTGCACTTTCACCCATATAATGCTTTATAAGGAGCCATCTGAATGCTCGAATGGTAACTATTATTGTAAGTGAACTTAATAAGAGAAATATCTTTATCCCATTCACCTCTCCAATCCATAACATAGGCTCTTAGCAAATCCTCAAGTACTTGAATTGTTCTTTCAGATTGACCATCAGTTTGAGGGTGACAGGCAGTGCTAAACTTTACTTTGGTGCCCATAGAATCTTGTAATCTCCTCCACAATCTAGAAAGAAATCTGGAGTCTCTATCCGAGATGATCTCTTTCGGGACATCATGAAGTCATACTATTTCATCAACATATAAATCTACAAGCCTATCAAGAGAATAAGTCATATTGATTGGTAAGAAATGTGCATACTTGGTTAACCTATCAACAATGACCCAAATAACATCATGCTTTCTAGAGGTTCTGGGTAGTCCTGAAACAAAGTCCATAGTAATGCATTTCCATTTTCATTTAGGAATATCTAAGGGCTGTAACAAACCTCCAGGTCTCTGGTGTTCTGCTTTGATTTGCTGATATGTCAAACACCTTGAAACATATATTGCAATATCCTTCTTCATGCCTTTCCACCAATAATGACTTTGGAGATCTCTATATATTTTCGTGCTACTAGGATGTATGGTGTACTTTGAATTATGACCTTTGTTCAAGATCTGGTTCTTGATATCTAGGTCATTTGGAACACATATTCTATCCCCAAATCTCAATAGGTCATCATTTGAAATTTGAAAATTCAATTTCAATCCCTTTTCAACTTCATTCCTCAAGTATATTAAATGTGGATTTCGTAGTTGTCCTTCTTTAATTTGTTGAATGAGATCAGTTTGCACCTGGATAGAGGCCATCAACATTATTGAGTCTTGCCCTTTCCTCATTACATTCGAATCATAATTTCTTTCTAATAGCTTCCATTGTTTCACAACCAGACTAGCCATAAAACTTGTAGATTTTCTACTAAGTGCATTAGCTACAACATTTGCTTTACCTGGGTGATAACGGATAGTACAATCATAATCCTTTAGAAGTTCTATCCATCTTCGTTGCCTCATATTTAACTCCTTCTATGTAAAAATATACTTTAAACTCTTGTGATCAGTAAATATATCAAATGTCCTCCCATACAAGTAATGTCTCCAAATCTTTAGAGAAAAGATGATTGCTGCCAATTCTAAATCATGAGTCGGATAATTCAATTCATAATTCTTTAGCTGCCTTGAAGCATAAGCAATTACTTTCCCTTCTTGCATCAAAATACATCCATGACCCTTTCTTGAAGCATCAGTATAAACAACAAATCCTTCATTACCACTTGGAATAGTGAGAATAGGGGCACTAGTCAATCTTCTTTTTAATTCTTGGAAACTTTGCTCACAATCACCACTCCATTCAAATTTCACATTCTTTTGAGTTAGTTTGGTGAGGGGATGAGCAATTTGAGAAAATCCCTCCACAAATCTCCTGTAATAACCTGCCATGCCCAAGAAACTTCTAACTTCTGTTACATTTATTGGCACTTCCCAATTAACTATTGCTTTCACTTTCTTTGGATCAATAGATATGCCCTTTCCTAAAATCACGTGGCCTAAGAAAGCAATTTCCTTCAACCAAAATTCACATTTGCTGAACTTTGCATATAGCTTCTTTTCTCTTAGTATAGATAATACATCTCTCAAGTGTTTATCATGCTCTTGATTACTCCTTGAATATACTAATATGTCATCAATGAATATAATTACACAATCATCTAAGAGTGGCTGAAATATTCTATTCATCAATTCCATAAAAGCTGCAGGAGCATTAGTCAAGCCAAAAGGCATTACTAAAAATTCGTAGTGGCCATATCGAGTTCTAAATGCTGTTTTTGGAATATCCTCCTTCTTGACCTTCAACTGATAGTAACATGATCTTAGATCAATCTTGGAGAATACTTGCACCCTGCAATTGATCAAACAAGTCATCAATCCTAGGTAGGGGATACTTATTTTTTATGGTCATCTGATTCAACTATCTATAATTAATACAAAGCCTCAACGTCCCATCCTTCTTCTTAACTAATAGCATTGGAGAACCCCACGGTGAGACGCTAGGTTGAATGAAACCCTTATCTAACAACTCTTATATTTGTTTCTTCAATTCTTCGAGCTCGAGTGGTGCCATTCTGTAGGGAGGCTTAGATAATGGGGTTGTCCCAATGACTAAATCAATAACAAACTCACCTTCCTTGTCTGGAGGTAAGCAAATCCTCTGGGAATACATCAGGGAACTCTTTAGCCACAAAAATTTTATTTAGGTGAGTTTCTTATTCTGAATGTTCCTTTACACATATAATATAACAAAAACATCCTTTCTACATAAGGCGTTGAGTTTGAAGTGCCGATATTAAGCAAAGAGACAAATCATGCCTAATACCCTCAAAGTAGAAGATAGGCTGATTTGATATGCAGAAAGTAATTATTTTTGTATAACAATCAATACTAGCATGATAGGAAGATAACCAATCCATGCCTAGTATAATATCAAAACCTTAGATTTCTAGGAGTATCAAATTGGCAAGGAGTTCATGTTCTTCGATAGAAATCAAACAAGATGGATAAACTAGATTTGTAGTCAAGGAATCCCCAACAGCAGTAGTTACGTGTAGCAAATAATCCAGTGGTTTAGGTTGAATGCCCAAGTGACAAGCAAAATATTATGAAACAAAAGATAAGCTGAAACTAGGATCAAACAAAATATTTGCATTTCTATTAGAAACATATAGAATACCTTCAACCACTGATTTAAATGCTCTAGAATCTTGTTCTGTGATAGCATATACTCTAGCATGAGTTGTTGGCTTAGGGGGTAGTGGCTCTTTCTTCTTGTTTAGTGGGTAGTCTCTGACTTTATGATCTAACTTTCCACAGGCAAAATAAGCTCCAGTCACCCGAAAACACTCGTTTTATGATTACGTCCACATTTTGTACACGATATAGTTCCTTGCGATAGAGTTCCTTTCTCAAATCTAGGTACCTTTACCCTCTTGTTACTTCTTTCTGCTTTATTTCCTCTCTTTTACCAATAAACTTATCCTTGTTGTTCTTGTCCCTAATTTCTTGGATCTCCTCCAAGTCTTTTTCAAGTATGAAAGCTCTTTCTACTACATTAGTGTATACTTGGAGTTTTAAAGCTGATATCCGACTTTTTATTACTGGCCTTAGTCCTCTTTCAAATCTTCTTGCTTTCCTATATTCATCATCAATCATATGCGTGGCAAATCTAGAGAGCTCAGTGAATTTAGACTCATATTTGGCTACTGCCAAATTTCCCTGGATAAGATTCAGGAACTCCAATTCTTTCTGCTCTCTGATACAATCTGGAAAATATTTATCATTGAACTTTTCTGTAAATATCTTTCAAGTGATTGGCTCCTATCGAGCTTCAGAAATCCTCTTCATGGTTCGCCACCAGTGCTCAGTCTCTCCTTCTAGCATAAAGGTAGCAAGAGAAACCTTCTTATCATCTAGGCAATTTAAAACATCAAATATTTTCTCTATCCGCATCATCTATTGTTCTGCTACCATTGGATCAGGCTCACCACTAAAACTGGGAGGCTAAGCTTCTTAAATTGTTCAATTCCCAACCCAGTTTGGTTTGAATTCTCCGTTTCATCATTTCTTCCTTGTCGAACTTGTTGTTGCATTACTTGTGTCATAGCCTCTAGAGTTTTCATAATTCCACTCAATTGATCAGAAGTAGATGCAATAGGAGAAACAAATGACCTCGTCATCCTTGCTTCCTAAAAATAGCAAAAGAAAACTTTTGATCAGTCTCTAAATAGAAATCACTAAAACTCAAAATTTATTACACATCTAGCATATCAAAATTATTAGAAATGCTCAAATCACGTTCTGATACCAACTCTATCACGCCCCCCGAATTATCACATTTAGGAGGTGTGACCCTGTCTAAAATCAATAATATTATAATTCATCATCAATTCAATCCAGGATCCAATCTAACAATTTGAGGATATTAAGAATCATTCAAAATCAATATTCACAATTCATAAACCTGTACATTACATAAATTATAATCCACTTCACTCAGAGATTCACAAAATCTAAAGGCAACTCAACTAAACATCAACCACAATACAAATCCATAATAGTAGAAATATATACAATCACAAAAAGATAATTATTTACAATGAGTTCTTATCCTTATACAACTTAAACTTATCATTCCATAAACATGAGCGGTCCTTTAAACTTTTACAACACATAAGTATCAACATATCCTTAACATTACATCAGAAGTAAAGTATACTATACAACAAAAAAAACTATCATCCAACAAAGATTAGCTAAAAAATCTTCTAGCCTTTCACTGCTTGAACCCAATTCTAGCTTTTCAGTGCATGATAAGCTACCCTGAAAAATTTATATAGCAATGGGGTGAGCATAAAGAGCTCAGCAAGTGACTAACATATTCATGGCGGTAGGAGAAGTTCAAGCAGACTTAGTATCAAGATAACAAAAGCAGAAATACAAGCGTTCATTTGGAATCATTTCATTTGATATAAAAAAATCACAAAGGGTTACCTCATTCGAAAATAGGCGTTAGATATAACAATAGGAGAAAGGAAATTGGAGCATTTCATTGGCAAAAGAAGTATTTAGGCATGTATCAAATGACATATGAAGCATTTAGGTGCATATCAAATGTGTAAGAGTATTTAAGAGCATAACAATGACATACAAAACACTTCAAAGTAACAAGTGAACCGAATAATAAACACAAGCTTGTATGTCATTTTTTGATGTAGCATGCATTCTATTTTTTATCCAAAGCATAAATATAAACTCATAAGCAAAGCTTTGGATATCATATCAAAAACATAGAGGGCGCTGTGGGACCACATATATAATGTGATTCATCCATTTCTGGATGACCACCAAGCATAAGTCTCCCACGTCTGAGAGCTCTATCCACCAACGTCTAAGTGAAGTCAATGGGGGCCGGCAGAACATCACGGGCTCTATGCATAGCTCCCTTTTTGATGTAGCATGCATTCTATTTTTTATCCAAAGCATAAATATAAACTCATAAGCAAAGCTTTGGATATCATATCAAAAACATAGAGGGCGCTGTGGGACCACATATATAATGTGATTCATCCATTTCTGGATGACCACCAAGCATAAGTCTCCCACGTCTGAGAGCTCCATCCACCCACGTCTAAATGAAGTCAATGGGGGCCGGCAAAACATCACGGGCTCTATGCATAGCTCCCTTTACCATTTATGATAAAGGTTCACAATATCTCACAAGACACCAGAGTACAAAAGGGTAGTATGAACAATAATATTGGCATATATCGGAAACACATGCGGAACAACGGAGATATGCATGTGCCTTTATCAAATAAGGAAATGCAAACAAAGCATTACATAATAAATTTCAAACATACAACAATTTTAGGATGAACAATATAAGAATTTTAAAGGACTAATATAAATCTCAATTGAAGAAGAATTTAGCAAAAATCAAATTTCCAATAGTCTGAAAATTGAATAGGCAAAACCCAACAAAGTTTTCAATTCTAACAGAATTTGGAGGGTACATTTCCTAAATTGTTTGAGTGACCAAGTATACTCTAATTTATTAAAAATGGATGTCATTTGAAATTTATATCAATCTATTTTTAGATGAACCAAAAACAAGAAGTTACAACAAATAGAGTAAAGGAAGGTCAGAATTGATCATCTCTGTTTTGCAGACTTGATAGAATCAATTTAAACAGATGTTTCAAAAGGCAAACATACTTCAAAATTTCCAAGTTATTGTCAAAAGAAAGATATATAAATCTAGTTTTCAAAGAACTAATTTTTGCATAATTCAGAATTTTTACTAGAGAGTTATGAGCAATTTAGTAACAGAAGGTCAGAATTGATCATCTCTGTTTTGCAGAATTGATAGAATCAATTTAAACAGATGTTTCAGAAGGGAAACATACTTCAAAATTTCCAAATTAGGTGTCAAAAGAAAGATATGTGAATGTAGTTTCCAAAAAATTAAGTTTTTCATAATTCAGAATTTTTACTAGAGAGTTATGAGTAATTTTGTAATAGAAGGTTAGAATTGATTATCTCTGTTTTGCAGAATTGATAGAATCAATTTAAACAGATGTTTTAGAAGGCAAACATACTTTAAAATTTCTAAATTAAGTATCAAAAGAAAGATATATGAATATAGTTTCCAAATAACTATGTTTTGCATAATTTAGAATTTTTACTAGAGAGTTATGAGCAATTTAGTAATAGAAGATCAGAAGCTGTAGTATCTATTTTAATGAATACATGAGGTCTTTTCATTTATATGTTTGGATAGGTAAATTTACTCCAAATATTTCGACTTTTATTTCAAATGAAAGCTCTATAAGTCTCCTTTCGTATGAAAGAGGATTTTCCTCAATCCAAATTTGGTGCAAAAAGTTATGGCCACATGAGTACTGAAAGGTTAAAATCTGAAAAATTCCAGATTCAACATTTGATGTATAAATGGCATGGATATGTTACATGCAGCCACAATCTTCCAATTTTCTTAAAATCAAGGTGAATAACAAGGATCAAAATTTTTCTCTAGGATGGGTTAGAACACTTGCCTTAAAATGTTTTGATTTCCAAATGCGGGAGATTTGATGTAAAGCCTTAAGCCAAGATAAAACTTCTTCTTCTTCAATTCTTTCTCTTTCTCCTCTCCTTCAATTCCTTCTCCTCTTCTCAAGTTATATTCGCTGTAAAGTTTCCCTCAATTGTGCCTTAAATTACTTAGGTTTGGCTCATGTTAAAATAGTGAGGTGGCAAGCATGCATGGAGGTTTAGGTGTCATCTTTAGAATAAATATAAGTGGCTCATCCTTGCTAATGACATATGTCCTCCATTTTATTTTATTTTATTTTTTAGTGTGAATCTTTCATAAATCACCTTCAATTAATGATATTCATATTTTGATCCCTCATAATATTTTCAATATATAAAAAATATTTAGTGCTAAAGAATTATTTAAAAAAATCCTCATATTTATAAATAAATCCTTATAAATTTTCAGAAAAATGAGGGATGTTACAAGCCATCGCTGAAGCAGCAACATTACCACCTCCTCACACTGCTATGGATGCTTATAATGACTGATCTGCTCTCAATCTGATCTCGTGCTTGTGCTTGCACCGAAAACGAATATCGTCTTTTCTACTCATAATAGCAAACATTCCCATTGTCGAAGGCTCCTCTTCACTTCCCCTCAGTGCAGCATTCCTCTTGGGCTCTGTCTGCATTAAATAACACCGTTTAGAAGAGATTGAGCGGTCAGCTATAAACTTTCTTCAAGACCTGCAACTTCGATAAAAATCCCGACTCTAAGGATCTGCGACCTCCTAAAGGGGCAAAGGCGCCAATACCTCGTCCGCCAGCAACAACACTTGCTATAGCCATCTTGTCGTATGTAGTGACCACCCCCACCAAAGCACATCAAGGTGTCGTAGCTCCAGGAGAGACCTACTTCAACCCCATGCGACATTGATCTAGACCGACGCCTTCTTCCTCCCTAATCGTTGTAGCAACCGTGCTCAAGAAGAAGCATGGTCCATTGCACCTCGTCGTAGCCAACTTTGACTCTCTTTCTACAATTGACAACTGTCGCTCTTGCAGATATATCCTCAAAATGTCTTTATCATCTATTTTTGATGCTCCAATCATTGTTCCCATAGGACATCATAGAACTTCTCAATATACATGCCTTATCACCATCAATGTTGTATCACTCATCCCTTTCAAACTATCTAAAGGCAACAACTATGTATTTTGGCATGCATAATTTCTCTAATCTCCTATTTAGCTATGATTTACTAGGCTACATCGATGACTCTCTTAGTTGTCCACCATCAATGATCAACATCTCAGGAGACCCCAGTCCGGTACCAAATCCAACCTATAAACTATGGCTACATCAAGATCATCTCACCCTCCAAGCTATTCAAGCCTCCATCGCCAGGTTCGTTGCCCCACTAATATCTTCATGTATGACTATTGTAGAAGCTTGGTACAAGTTGCAAACCACCTTGGTAAATCACTTGCGTACTCGCATGCTTAGTCTTCTATCCAATATAATGAAAACAAAACAAGAGGGAAGTACTATTCTTAATTATCTATAACATATCAAAGTTATTATCGATGATTTAGCTTTGATAGGTCATTCGCTCAGTAATGAAGAAGTCTTAGTTCATATCCTAAATGGTATAGGAGACGAGTACAAGAAAATGACAACAGCAATTTGGGCACACGACTCACCTATATCATTCAAAGAACTCTATAACAAACTGACTGACTATGAGACGTATTTAAAGCATGAGAATAAGTTGCCCAAACCAATTATCACAGCTCAAGTCAGTCAAAAATCTAAGAGGAAAAATAACTAATACAATAAGAACGTCAACAAAGGTTTGGCTAAGCTGTCTCCTAACCCTATGGGCTTTTAGTAAACCCCTAAAACCCATATGCACAACAATTATGACAAAAATGAAGATATCATCATCGGTGACAATAATGGAATTCCCATTACTCATATTGATTCCGCAATGCTTAATTCACTTACTACAACCTTTACACTTGATGATATTTTGTGTGCACCTCACATTAAATGAAACCTCATTTCTAATTCTTAATTTTACAAATGAAATAATATCATAATTGAATTCTTTCCTAACTCTTTTCTTGTCAATGATTTGAGCACGAGGGCATCCTTAGTCTAAGGTCAAAAGATAGACAACATTTATGAGTGGTCATCAGCTTCGTAAATAACCTAGCCCACTTCTCACTCTTCAATTATCGCTCTAGTTGATGTGTGGCATCAACGTCTTGGTCACCCCTTGTTCCTTATCTAGCAAAAATTACTTTCTCGTTACTCTCTTACTATATTTAATACTAGTAGCACTATAATTCATTGTGATACTTGTCATGGCAATAAAAGTCATAGACTACCTTTTGGAATATCCTCCATATCTTACTCTAAACCGTTTGAAATTATTTATGTCAATATTTGGGGCCCTGCTCCAACCCCTTCTTTTGATAAGTTCAGATTTTATGTTATTTTTGTCGACTATTTCACTAAGTACATATGGTTATATCCTCTCCAACATAAATATGAAATTTCAATAATCTTTACTAACTTTAGAAAGTTGGTCGAGAATTTCTTTCACTCTTCCATTAGAACAGTCTACTCTGATGGCGGAAGCGAATATCAAGCCCTTACATCTTGCCTTACAGCTTGTGATATATAACACCTCAAGTCACCCCCATACTCCCCAATTAGTTGGTTTTGCCAAACGTAAGCATCGGCATATAGTTGAAACTGGTCTCACACTTCTACATCAAGTATCCATGCCACCTCACATTTTGGTCAGTAACCTTTCAAACTGTAGTTTATCTCATTAATCGTATGTTCACTCCAGTCCTCCAATACTAGTCACCATTTGAAAAACTATTCCATAAGCTTTCAAACATTCAAAAACTTAAAATCTTTAGTTGTCTATATTATATATGGCTACGTTCTTATGCCTCACATAAGCTAACACCACGATTTAAGCCTTGCATTTTTATAGGATACTCTATTGAACATAACGTTTTTCATTGCTACGAACCCCAAACTCAAAAAGTCTTTATATCATGTCATGTTATTTTTGTGGAGTAAGACTTTTCCTTTTCAAAATCATGAGCATCCTACCATGCAAGCTACTCCGACAAATATACATTACTAGAATATCTCTCTGATCCTATCACCCGAACCTCCCACATCACCGTCCAGTCCTTACCCTCAGGATCAACACACTCATCCAGTTCAACAGCTTCTCACTCCATTATTCCTCCACTCCCTCCTTTAGAGGTTTCTCCAATTAATAAAGCAATACCCTCGGCAACATCGCCATTGGCTTCATCTTCTCCTAGACCTCGTGATATTGAAGTGCCACAAATTGGCCCGGCTGGTGTCCGTAATTCACCACCAGCTATACCAACTACACAACCTACCACTTTCATAGCCCCTAGATATTCAATGACAACACGTTCCAAAAGTGATATTTTTAAGCCATGTCAAGTTCTTGACCTACGTACTATAACGAACTCTTCTCTTGAGGCTAGTGAACCCACCATAATTACTTAAGCTAAAAAATCTCCTCACTGACGTAAAGCCATGTGTGAAAAAAATGATGCTCTCATACACAACTCTAAATGGACCCTAATACCCTTTTATCACACACAAAATATCATCGGGTGTAAATGAATCTTTCGAATTAAGTAAAACTCATATGGATCTATTATTAGATATAAAGTGCGTCTAGTAGCCAAAGGGTTTCATCAATGACCTGGTGTTGACTTCACAGAGACATTCAGTCCCATTGTTAAACCTACAACAATCTAGTTTATCCTGAGTTTGGCCACCTTAAAAGGTTAGCACCTACGACAACTGGATGTTAACAATACCTTTTTATAGTGGACTCTAATTGAATATATATTCTGTTGGAAAATCTTTGGAGGCGACATCACATGCGCTGTAAAAAAACATAAAAGAAAATTCTCAATTTCCAAAAATATATTCGTCGTCATGAGAAGATTGGGGCACAAAAATCCATAGAATAGAAAACCACATGTGAGATAGATTGTGTTACCTAGGGAGATCGTATATCCCTAAATCCCTACAGATCTTTAGGAGAGGGTGAAGGAGGTCAAGCGCCCTCCTCTCTAGCGGTGCTCTACACAGTAGGGCTGCAATGAGGCTCAAAACTCCAAGACTGCTCTAAGGTGGAGAGAGGGAGGAGAATAGGAGAGGAAGCGAAAGCTCTAGCCTATAAACAATTGAAGCCCTCCTATTTATAGAGGTCTCCTATCAACTTAACCCTAATGGACCTATTTGTCCTCAGTTACTGTGTGCCTATAGTCCCTCATCCATCTAATATCCCAAAGACCGTTTACCGGGCATGGTGCTATCAAACCCATACGGGGAATCCAATCCATTGGACTTGTTTGTCCTCAATTAGTGTGCACCTATAGTCCCTCATCCATCTAATATCCCAGAGACCGTATACCAGGTATGGTATTGTCAAACTCATATGGTTTCTACTCGAGTCTCGCTCTAATCAGATTCTCTTGGAGAACTCTTTCTCTCTCAATCTGAATGACCATGGCTAGGTATTTGTCTAAGCAAGAATACATGAGACATTCCTCTCATGACACCGAGAGTGGATGATTCTCTATCGACACTCAATAGCCCTCGTAAGGTTGACTACCACTCCCGATGACCGGCTGTGCTAGATTTGGGACATCCAAACCTATAAGTCCGATATCAAAGAGTGGAGCACTCATACAGGACATCTTTGATGTCTTAAGTCTAAGGACTAGATATACAACTATGACTACGGAATCATTGTTTGATAATAAGACATGATCAACCATTCAGCATTACGTAAGTAGATCAATCAGTGAACTCATTCCTCAATGAGCACCTATATTATATCCTTAGTGTCCCCACATGAGCAGTTATGGGATGAACTGTATCCATCATATGGATGGGTATACAAAATATCAGTCTGTCTGGTTATCTCGATGTTCCTCTCAAGTAACCTATGATTGGGATTATTTAGGATCTGTGTTTAAAGGCAAATTAGTCTCATTATCATGATCTCATCATGATCCGATTCACATTGCATAAATCCAAAGGCATCGCAATATATATATATATATATATATATATATATATATATATATATATATATATATATATATATATATATATATATATATATAACAAGCAATATAAAGTTATAAATGTCAAAATATAATAAGCGAAAAGACTACGTGTCAAGTCACATGTGCCATCACTCACGTGATTGGCTTGCATGACACATATGACTAGCAATCTCCCACTTGACCTAAAGTCAATCATCTATGTATCTGATCCCCATCAGACCCCTTTGACGCTCAAAGATAATTTGAGACAACAACTTTGTCAATGGATCTGCAATGTTATCTTCGAATGGAACTCTTTCCACTGCTATATCTCCTCAAGTCATAATTTCTTTATTCAGGTGGAACCTCCTTAGAATACTTCTGATGAGACCCGGGTTCCTTTGCTTGAGCAATCGCCTCATTGTTATCACAATATAACGGAATCGACTCCTCGCTGCTTAGCATGACTCCCAGATCTGTAATAAACTTCTTTATCTAGACTTCCTCTTTTGCTACCTCTACTACAGCAATATACTCCGCCTCTGTAGTTGAGTTAGCAGTAGTATCTTGCTTGGAACTCTACCAGCACACTTCTCCTCCATTCAAGGTATACACATACCTCGAATTCGACTTGCTATCATCGACATTAGACTAAAAACTTGAGTCCTTGTAGCCTTCAACCCTGAGGCTACTACCTTCATATACTAGTAAAAGATCCTTAGTCCTTCTCAAGTACTTAAGGATACACTTTACTGCTTTCCAGTGCTCCAAGCTTGGATCCGCTTGATACCTTCTCGTGACACTCAGAGCATACGCTATATTAGGCCTAGTACATAATATGACATACATGATAGATCCTATTACTGATGCATAGGATATACCATCCATGTTCTCCCTTTCTTCAGGAGTCTTTGAGGACATACTCCTAGAAAGCGATATCCCATATCTCATCGGTATGAGACCTCTCTTGGAATTTTTTATGCCCAACCTTTTGACAATGGTGTCTATGTACTTGGATTGGGACAAGCCAAACAAACTTTTGGATCTATCTCTAAAGATCTGAATCCCCAAGATATATGATGCCTCCCCTAAGTCCTTCATGGAGAAGTGTCTAGCTAACCAAGTCTTTACTGTAGATAGCATTCCTACATCATTTCTAATGATCAGGATGTCATCCATATATAACACAAAGGAGGTGATAGCACTCCCACTTACCTTCCTGTATATACAAGGCTCATTTTTGTTCTTAACAAAGTTATAAGATCTGATTGCCTCATCAAATCTTATTTTCCAACTTTGGGAAGCTTGCTTCAGTCCATAAATGGATCTAAGCAACCAACACACCTTATCTAGGTAGTCCTTGGACACGAATCTCTCGGGTTGTATCATATACACCTCCTCCTCGATATTACCATTGAGGAATACGGTTTTCACGTCCATATTCTAGATCTCATAATTATAGTGTGCTGCAATAGCCAATAGAATTCAGATGAATTTTAGCATGGCTACAAGTGAGAAGGTTTTATTATAATCAATACATTGCTTTTGATGATACCCCTTAGCCACTAGCATTGGTTTATAGATCTCTACCTTTCCATCTACTATGTTCTTTTTCTTAAAGATCCACTTGCAACTGATGGATACAATATCATCGGGCGCGCATCAACTAGGTTCCAAATCTTGTTGGAGTATATGGAATCCATCTCAGAATTCATGGCTTCTTGCCACTTCCCAGAGTCTATACTCATGATAGCCTCCTCGTAGGTTTGAGGATCAATATCCTCAACATCCTATTAGAACCCTTGCAGATTCTAAACTTGGGGTTGATCTCTTTAGGGGATCGGCCTCCTTGGAACTCTATAGGGGTTCCTCCCTCCAAGTTGCTGCTCAAAGGCTGCAAAAAAGATTCATCTATTGCTTATGAAAATAGAAGGAATACATGGCTATTTATAGGGCTTCTAAACCCTAACTCCTAATATGACTCCTACTTAAGACTCTTACTTCTAACCAACTCCTAGTAGGACTCATAGTCAAGACTCCTATTCCCTTACAACTCCTAATTCTTCTCTAAGAAAACACCTCCTACATGAATGCCCCTCTCAATTAGGACTCTCCTAGCTAGAGTCCTAACATTTTTACATGAATGTCCCTCTCAATTAGGACTCTCCAAGCTAGAGTCCTAAAAGACCCGCCCTCTTCAAATCAGCCTTGTCCTCGAGGCTGATGATTCGTGAATTCTGGGAATTTGATCTTCAAGTCGTTATAGTTCTCCCAAGTGGCATCTTCTATTGGTAGGTTTGCCCACTGTATTAGCACTTCATTAGTGGGTCGTCGTCGTCGAGTCACGATCCGTCGATCAATAATAGCACTTGGCTGGGTCTGGAGTTCTCTTTGGGTAGTCATATTTGGTGGGTGACTTTGGGCTGTCTCCAAGCACCTATTTAAAACTTCCTGCTAGCTGTTGGTTTGTGGGTGATATATCATACTCCTTTTCAATTTAGTACCCTGCATATGGAATAACTTTGTCCAAAATCTGCTCTTGAAGATGCAAGTAGAATTTGTCACAAGCACAATGTGTCCCTTATAGCATAATTCTTTTGAGTCCCGATTGTAATGAGCCACGGAGCTTGGTGCTTCCTCTAATTTTTTTTGTATCTTACTGGTCTCCGAATCTTCCTGTCGTTCCATCTTAATATCCTCAAGGAAGTCGCTGGTTGGAAGTAAAACGATCGAAAATTCAGCTTGCTCAAGTAGTTGCGAAAGCGCTTCTGCAAGAACATTCTCTTTCCCCTTTTTGTAAGTTATTTCATAATCAAATCCAAGAAGTTTTATTACCCTTTTTTGTTGCTCAGGGGATGATATTTTTCGCTCCAAAAAGTAATTGAGGCTTTTATGGTCAGTTTTAATTTGAAATCGTCGGCCAATCAAGTGGGGTCTCCACCTCGTTGCTGCGCGCACAATGGCGAGCATCTCCTTATCATATGTTGACTTATTTTGATGGGAGGGAGATAATGCCTTGCTAGTGTATATGAGTGGTCGACCATCATGCATGAGAATGGCTCCAATTCTGACTCCAGATGCGTCGGCCTCAATAATGAAGGGTCGGTTGAAATCTGGTAGTGTTAGCACTGGCGTCGTCGTCATGGCTGCCTTAAGTTTGTCGAAGGCAGCGGAGGCTCTGTTCGACCATTGGAAGACATCTTTTTTCAGTAAGAAAGTAAGTGGTGCACTGATCTCTCCATAGTTTTTCATGAACTTGCAATAGTAGCCTGTTAAACCCAGAAAGCCATGTAGCAATTTTATGTTCCACGGGGTCAGCCAGTTTTGCATTGCTCCAATTTTGAAGGGGTCTACTGCCACACCTTCCTCTGATATGATATGCCCAAGATATTCCACCTTCTTATGAAGAAAGCAAAAATTCATAGTGGTTGTTGTGTGTTTAAAAGGTGGTTTTCGGTATGTCTTTTTCGCATACTCGTATTTGATGATACCCGGATCGAAGGTCCAGCTTTGTAAAGATTTGTGCTCCCTTAGCCACTCATATACTACTGGAATATGGTATTTATCCTTGATGGTTATGCCATTGAGAGCTCGGTAATCAACACATAATCGCTATATTCCATCCTTCTTTCGTATGAGGAGCACCGGTGAAGAGTAGGGGCTGTAACTTGGCCGAATAACTCCTGTTTTGAGCATCTCTTTTACAATCCCTTCTATTTTATCCTTCTGGAGATGTGGATATTGATATGGTTGAGCATTTGCTGGAGATTTTCCTGGAAGAATCATTATACAATGATCATGCCGACGGGTAAGAGGTAGGTTGCGCGGTTCGTCAAATATATCTGAAAATTCAGCAAGCAAAGGAAGTAGATTTGGATCTTCAAATTTTGTTGGCTCTCCCTTAGTTTGTTGCTCAAGTTGTACCAAAAATCTGCTGCATGCTTTATGCAAAACCTTCTCCATTTGTTGTGTGCAAATCGTCGTTACGTCACCCCCACGTTTCCTGTTCAGTATCACCTGTTTCTCCTTACTGTAAAATTTCATAATTAGTTGCATAAAATTCCAAGAAATATCACCTAATGTCGTCAACCATTTAATTATGAACATGGCCTTATGATCATCAGGAGGGAGAAGGAAGAAATCTGCAATTATCTCTTGGTCCTGCAGCAATAGTTTCTCCTGCGGGCGCCTACGATCACAATTCAAAATCCATCCGTCGATGACCTTAACGACAAACCTGCTGCAATTCTCAATAGGTAAGTTCATATGGATAGCAACCTTACTGTTTAGGAAGTTATTAGTGCTGCCCGTCTCGATGAGAACAGTGATCGGTTGTTGTTTGAGAAGGCCTCCAACTTTCATCGTTTGCGGGTTTGAGTAGCCAACTAGTGTTTGTACCGTAACTTCAGTCGTTTGTGGCTCTTCTTCTGCATCTTTTTCTTCATGTTCAAGGCTCTCTTCTGAATGTTCAATGACCTCTTCTTCTATCGGTTCAATCATAAGAAGTCCTCCTTTACTACAGCGATGCTCACGGCTCCACGGCTCGTCACAATGCCAACATAACCCCTTCGCATATCGCTCCCGAAGCTCTTCTCCTGTTAATCTCTTTGGTGCAGGGACTTGGTCGACAGTAGGGAGGGCTGAGGGCTTCAATATTACTAGTTGAGGAGTGACCCTAGTCCTCCGAGCTTCATGGTTCAATTGCTCCTCTTGATGTCGTGCGAAAGAGATGGCTGCCATAAGCGTGTACGGTTGTCACGCTTTAACTTCTCCTCGGATCTCCGACTTCAAGCCCTCAATGAAGGTCCTCAATAGCTATTTTTGAGATCAATCATGATTTTGATTAGATAACCTTTCAAACCTGGTTTGGTACTCCTGAATGGTGGAGGTTTGTCGGATCTTTGCTAGTTGTTCGTCAATATTCTCGTAATCGGTTGGTCTAAAGCGGATCAGCAATCCTTCTTTGAATTGTTGCCATGAAAGGACTCCATAAGTATGTTCAAACTGTTTAAACCATTGTATAGCATCCCCTTCAAGATGTATAGCTGCAATTTTCACCATAGATGCATCTGCGAATTTGTGGTACCGAAAATATCGCTCCGCGCGTGAGATCCAACCAATCGGGTCTCCTTCTTCCCATCTAGGGAAGTCCACTCTCATGCATGGATAGTTGGGGTCGGTCATAGATCCTCTCCTCCCTTGGAAGTCATCTCTTCGGGCTTGGTGTGATTGGGCAAAGCTCTCTCCTTGATATGATTTTTTTGGGCTTAGTGGTCGGCCCAATCTGAGTTCGGTAAAGAGCGGCCGAATCTTATCCTCCATTCGCGCCTCCAAGGCTTCGAATTTAGCATTGATTGCCTCCTTAGATGCCATAGTATATGGCCCCAAATCAATGATGTTAAGATCTCTCTTTTGCTGTTGGGTTAAAGGCATGTATAGGTTGAGAGAAGTGATGGTCGAAAGTGTTGGTGGATTGGTGGATGTAGGCTGCGGTTTAGGCTTGTTTTGTGGCTGTTTTGGGTGCAGTTTGAGGGTATGGTTTAGTAGAGTTTTAGGGCTATGGATGAAAGTTTTAGATCTGTGGTAGATGGTAGCAAAGGTTTGACAGAAATCCGTGGAAGTTGCAGCAAGTATGTGCTGTCTTGTAAGAGTAGAATTATCGTCGAAGAAACAACGGTTTCTCGACGTAATTTCCACCAAAAACTTGGGAGAATTAAGGAGGGAATTGATAGCAAAATCACAGTTTATATGACAGCAAGGATATCTAATTTAATCAAGAAAATTTTGGCAGTATAACAGCAAGGAAATTGGTGCAAGTTGCAATTGCAGAATTATCGTCGAAAAATTTAAGCAGGTTACGATGAAAATTTGCAGCAACATAAAATCGTTTTTAGAGATGAATTTCTTAATAGATCAATCTTAGATGGAAGCCAAGATGATCTATGAGGTGTATAAGAAATTTCATTCAAAAAGATTGCAAATAGATGGGTTAAGGCAACGATATGCAGCTGAAATTTTCTGCAGCATAGATTTTCAAGTGCAGCAGATTGGACATAAAAGATCAGTAGTTTATATTGAGAATTTTTCGATGAAACTAAAGGAAAATATACTGTTAGGAAGTGTCAAAGATGTCATAAAAATTTCATAGAAATTTGGATAGAAAAAGCACAGTAGCAAGATCAAACAGATGGTGCTATGCGGCTTGAATTCTGTAATTCAAGTGCAGCAGATTGGACATAAAAGATCAGTAGTTTATATTGAAAATTTTTTGATGAAACTAAAGGGAAATCTACTGTTAAGAAGTGTCAAAGATGTCATAAAAATTTTATAGAAATTTGGATAGAAAAAGCACAGTAGCAAGATCAAACAGATGGTGCTATGCGGCTGGAATTCTGCAATGTATCTTTCGTCGTAGAGATGAAAACTTTGTGACGAAAAGTTTATGCAGCAATATAGGAACGATTTTTTTTTTTTTTTGGATTTTCGAATAAGGATAACTAAATTGCAGCAGCAGTAAGGTAGGAAACCAGAACCTGTTGCAATTCACGGGGAGATCAAAGGATGATCCGTGGTGGTGGAGATGATGACGAAATTTGGTGACGATCTTTTAAGAAATTGTGGGAATTGCTTTGGATGGTTGTAGAGGGTTGATGGATCGCTGTGGAAGGGCAGCGAGACGCCAAGAACGCTGCTCTGATACTAGGTGTTAGAACCCTTGCAGATTCTAAACTTGGGGTTGATCTCTTTAGGAGATCGGCCTCCTTGGAACTCTATAGGGGTTCCTCCCTCCAAGTTGCTGCTCAAAGGCTGCAAAAAAGATTCATCTATTGCTTATGAAAATAGAAGGAATACATGGTTATTTATAGGGCTTCTAAACCCTAACTCCTAATATGACTCCTACTTAAGACTCTTACTTCTAACCAACTCCTAGTAGGACTCCTAGTCAAGACTCCTATTCCCTTACAACTCCTAATTCTTCTCTAAGAAAACACCTCCTACATGAATGCCCCTCTCAATTAGGACTCTCCTAGCTAGAGTCCTAACAGAATGTCCCTCTCAATTAGGACTCTCCTAGCTAGAGTCCTAACATTTTTACATGAATGTCCCTCTCAATTAGGACTCTCCAAGCTAGAGTCCTAACACATCCTCTCCTCTAATATATCTCACAGATCTCTCAGGAGGATAGGATACTCTGTCGGACCTACGTAAAGGCAGAACTTGTGTGTTAGGTACCTAAACAGAGTCGGGCTGTAGAGTGGTGCTTGAGCTAGGTTTTCCAACCTCGCTTAACTCTATCATGTTCCCACTATCTTCGCTAAGAATGTGTTCCTTCCCAAGAAACATCGCTCTTTTGGCTACAAAGACCTTTTGGTCCTCAAGATGATAGAAATAATACTCACAAGTTTTCTTAGGGTATCCCACGAACTTGCACCGCTCCGTCCTTGATTCCAACTTATCAGGGTTGTGTCTTTTAACATGGGCAGGGCAGCTCAAAATTTTAACAACCTTAAGATCGGGCTTCTTCCCTTTCCATATCTCATATGGTGTAGATACTACTGATTTCGTTGGAACTCTGTTCAGAAGATAAAACTGCGATCTCTAGGACATATCCCCAGAATGAGATGGGTTGGTCAGCGAAACTCATCATAGACCGTACCATGTCTAACAGCGTATAATTTCTTATTTCAGATACACCATTGAGCTGAGGTGTATAAGGAGGTGTCCATTGGGATAGAATCTCATGGTCCTTAAGGAACTGGGTAAACTCTATACTTAAGTACTCACCTCCTCGATCTGATCGAAGAGTCTTGATACTCTTTCCAGTCTGGTTCTCCACTTCATTCTTACACTCTCTGAATTTCTCAAAAGCCTCAGACTTGTACTTCATTAAGTACACATGTCCATACCTTAAGAAATCATCAATAAAGGTAATGAAGTAGGAGTAATCACCAATGATATGAGTTGACATGGGTCCACATACATCACTATGTATGAGTTCCAGTAGTTCAATGGCTCTTTCTCTAGTTTCACTAAATAGAGAGTTAGTTAGTTTTCCACGAAGGCAAAGCTCGTAGGTTGTATATGACTCATAGTCGAATGGATTTAGATATTCATCCTTTAGCAACTTTTGAATCTTTCCCTCATGGATGTGACCTAGCCTACAATGCCATAGGTATGCACTATTCACCTCATCTTGTTTCCTCTTGGACACTCTTATATTCATGATATGTGGAGTAGTGTCTAGTATAAACAAACCATTATGTAATGTTCCTCTCATGATGATCTCATCATCTAATAATATTGAATATCTATCTATCTCAAAAACTAATTTATATCCACTAATTGTCAAACATGAAATGAAAATAATATTTTTGATAATAGAAGGAACAAAATAGCATGCATCGAATATAATAATAGCTCTACCAGGTAGATGTAGGGTGACCTCGCCAATAGCTACTGTAGCAACTTTTGCTCCATTGCCCATCTTGAGATTCATCTCATCTCTCGCTAGTCTCCTAGGCCTTGCTAGAACCTATAATGAATTACAAATATGAGGTATCCAATACCCATGTATTATTATAAGAGTCTGATAAATAGAGACTGATCATGAATGTACCTGAAGCTTTTCCAAGCTTTTGTTTTTCCCACTCTACAAGGTACTCTTTGTAGTTTCTCTTCTAATGCCCATCTTTTTCGTAGTGGAAGCACTGACATTTGTCCTTTGTCAGGTCTTTCTAAGCAACATTTGCTTTACCTGGTTTGCCCTTGCCCTTCTTAAGAGTTTGCTTTTCTTTTCTTTCTGATCTCACCAGTGTAGAGAACTAGTTTCTCTTTCTTGATAGTGCTCTCTGCCTCCCTCAACATGTTGAGGAGCTCCGGGAGAGTCACCTTAAGCTTCTTCATATTAAAATTTATTATGAATTGTGAAAATGAATCTGGTAGGGACTGAAGCACAAGATCCATACAGGTTATCCTCTAGAATCATTCTTAGACCTATGAGTTGCTAATCATAGGTGCTCAGCAAGCCAATCACGTGAATGATGGCACATATGACTTGATACAAAATCTTTTTACTTATTATATTTTGGCATATATCAATTTATAACTATTGCATATATGCATATATATATTGTGATATCCTTGGATTTGTACAATGGGAATCGGATCGTGATGAGATGACGAAAATGAGATCAATTCACCTTTAAACACATATCCTAAATAATCTCGGTCATAGGTTACTCGAGAGGGACATCGTGATAACCAGACAGAGTAGTGTGCTATATACCCATCCATATGATGGATGCAGCTGGTCTCATAGCTGCTCGTGTAGGGACACTAGGGATACAGTACAGGTGCTCATTGGAGAATAAGTTCACTGATTGATCCGCTTACAGAATATTGGATGATTGATGATGCCTTATTGTCAGATAGTGATTTCGTAGTCCTAGTGGTGTATATGGTCCTTAGACTTGAGACACCAAAGATGTCCTGTATGAGTGCTCCACTCTTTGATACCAAACTTATAGGTTTGACTGTCCCAGATCTAGTACAGTTGGTCATTGGGAGTGGTAATCGACCTTACGAGGGCTATTGAGTGTCGATAGAGGATCATCCACTCTCAGCGTCATGAGAGGAATATTTCATGTGTTCTTGCTCAGACAAATTCCTGGCCACGGTCATTCGGGTTGAGAGAGAAAGAGTTCTCCGAGAGAATCCGATTAGAGCGAGACTCGAGTAGAAACCGTATAGGTCTGACAGCACCATGCTCGATATATGGTATCTGGGATATTAGATAGATGAGAGACTATAGGTATGCGATAACTAAGGACAGACAGGTCCAACGGATTGGATTCCCCTATATCATCTAGGGACTATGGCGTAGTGGCATAGTACGTCCGTAGTCAATGAGTCGAGTGAATTATTACAGAGATAATAATTCACTGAGTTAGAAGGAGTTCTGACAGGTATGACTCACGGCCAGCTCGATATTGGGCCTAGAGGGTCACACACATATGGTAGGCATTGCGATGAGTAAAGGTTCGGATATAAGATATCCGACGGAGCCCTTGTCTTATTGGATATCCAATAAGCCCCCGAATTATTGGATCCTATGGACGAGATCCAATAAGAGCCCATGAGAGATTATTGGATAGAGATCCACTAATCTAAAGGGCTTGGGTTATTGGATGCAGATCCAATACCCACTAAGGGAGGATCCATTAGGGTTTGACAGGGGACCTTTATAAATAGGAGGAATTCAGAGCCTCATAGGCTAGAGCCTTTACTTGCCTCTCCTATTCTCCTTCCCCTCTCACCTCAGAGCAGGCTTGGAGTTTTGAATAGCGTCGTCGCAGCCCTACTGTGTAGATCACCGCTAGAGAGGAGGACGCTTGACCTCCTTTACCCTTTCCTAAAGATCTGCAAGGAAACAAGGATATACGATCTCCCTAGGTAACACAATATACTCTATACGCAGTTTTTTCAATTTCGTGGATTTTGCACACCAATCTTCACACGACGATGAACATCTCTTTGGGAATCGGGGATTTTGTTTTCTTGTTCTTCCGCTGCGCATGTGATGTCGCCCCCAATATTTTCCAATAGTGGTATCAGAGCTAGGTTGTTCGTGCGAATGATTGGTTTTGAACTGCGTGTGTTGTGTTTAGTAAGAATTTTGACGTCAAAATCATGGACGCAAAAACAAGGAAGGGCAGCAACAGTTGCTTCCCTCGAACTGCGTGCGTGCAACGCAGCCGAAGGCAGACAGCATAGGGGGCTGCGCTTACAGCAGCCGGTGGGGCTAGCAACCCGCGGGTGCCCCACCCGCGGTCGTTGCCGCACGACGCCAGTAGACAGGGCTACAAGCAAGGCACCTACATGCGGGCACTATGCCCGCGCGCAAGGGCGACGCCTGCGGGTGCTGGACCCGCGGGCAGAGGCCCCATAGGGCAATGGCGCTTGCGACCGCTGCTCCTACGGGCAAACTATAATGACTCGAGCCTGATGGGCTAACTGGCCTATCAACTTTCGTTTGGTCTAAACCACTAACCAAAATGCTTAAGCTGAAGTTGATAGTAGTACACTCATCAGACCCTTATAAGTCAATCTTCGTCTTACCCACTTTCGATGTGGGACTAATCAGATATGTTATAATCACCCCCACTCAAAGGCTTGACGTCCTCGTCAAGCCCCAACATAACCCAAATCAGACCCTAGCATAGTGCATGTGAGGCGTAGCCCAATGGTGGCTTCACGCCGTGACGAGTCCTCTAACTCGGTCTACGGGTAGCCCTTTCCTACTCGAGCCCCCTCACCATGCCCAAATGCTAGGTTGGCTCTGATACCAAATATAATGACTCGAGCCTGATGGGCTAACTGGCCTATCAACTTTCGTTTGGTCTAAACCACTGACAAAAATGCTTAAGCTGAAGTTGATAGTAGTACACTCATCAGACCCTTATAAGTCAATCTTAGTCTTGCCCACTTTCGATGTGGGACTAATCAGGGATGTTACACAAACCCCCCCACGGGGGTGGCCGCCCGGGGGGGCACTGCACCCGCGGGCATAGCGCTCGCGAGGGCAGCGCCACCCGTAGGGGCACCAACCCACGGTGGCGCCCACCTACAGGGTCGGTGCCCCCGCCCCTGCCGCACAAGCCGCCACCAGCAGGGTGGCGGCAACAGTAGCAGCAAAGGGGAGTAGGGCATTAGGGTTTTCTGGACAAAAGATAGTTTTGTCCCTCGAAATTTGAGAAATTTCAGCTTCTGTCTTTTGTCCAAATTATGAAAATACCCCTAGGAATTCAAAAATTCCCTATATGTCCCTAATTTCAAAAAATATTAATTAATTAAAAAGTTTAGTTGATTATTATTTTTATTATTATCTAGTAGTCCTACATGATGATGATTATTTATACATACGATGTATGATGTGTGGACGGATGATCATGAACCGTGTGATGTGTGTACTTGTGATTATTATTATTGGGGTCTATGAGCCTCCATTATATTTCTCGTTTATTATCGGGCCTGCGTGCCTATGATTAAGTTGTAATCACATGAAGAGGCGTAGCGGGAGCGTGGATGCGATAGCGGGACCCACGAGACGAACGATCGCGATGCATGAAGATGCATCGAGATGTCGATGGAACCGACGAGGATGAGATGGACGATCACAGGGCATAGAGATGCACTGTTGCACACATAGATCTTGATGTGAGTGATTAGGCCTACTGGCTCGGGCCTAATCACATTAAGTTGTGGTCCATGATCATCTGGTGTGATTGCTTATACACATACTAGATGTGTATATATATTTACATGTGATGTAGATATATATTAAATATGTATATGTGTGATATGTCATATTAGGAGAGCAGATCATAGAAACATCTCTCTCGATAATATCAAGTCGGTAAACGTGAGGCAATTAGATTGACCCACGTGGCCTTCCATCATTATAAGTAAGAACCGATTTCCGGTGTAGGTTGAGTTGGTCGAGTCCCTCGAGACTCACCTATATCGTGATTCGCTATCTTGCTTACGACATAGAGATGCCACTAGTGACCTGAGGACATGGTATGGTTGGTCGAGTCCCTAGAGGGTATATTATCAAATTAGACTCATCTTGTAACGAAGGTGTTGACTTAACCGAGCATCATGGTTGGTCGAGTTCCTCGAGACCATGGTGATTCGGAGGCCGAACAAGATAGGAATCATAAGGAGTTGTGATCAGTAAGAGTTGCCTACCTTTTAGGCTTAGTGTGATTGGTCGAGTCCCTCGAGGTTACACTAAGACGCCGATTAGATCATAATCCCCACTAGAAGTCTGCCGGAGACTTCCGTTTCACGTGCTGAGGGTGTCGCGTGACTCGTTAGTAAAATAGTGGGAGCATATTAAGATAGAAGTCCATATCTTGATAGTTTATTTCTTACAAAATCTACATGTTATTCATTTCTACTGCATCTTTGTTTTCAGAAAATGTCGCTTTCAAATCCCTTACGTGGCATACTTGATGTCAACCACCTCACTGGTCCAAATTATACAGATTGGCTCCTTAACTTGAGAATTGTTCTCACGGCAAAGAAAATCTTGTACGTCCTTGATAAGAAGAAGGGGCAAGCGAGGATGAGATCGCTCACTACGTGAAGTACATTGATGACTCCACTCTTACTCAGTGCTATATGTTGGGCTCTATGACTCCTGAGTTACAGAGACAACATGAAAAGATGGATGTCAGATCCATTATCCTACATGTTCATAAATTGTTTGAGGAACAGGGAAGGACTTAGCGATATGAGATATCCAAGAGCCTCTTCCGCGCTAGGATGACTGAGGGGATACCAGTTCAGAACCATGTCTTAAAGATGATTGAGTGGATAGAGAAACTCACAGGTCTAGGAATGGTCCTAGAGGATAACTTGTGTGTGGACATTGTGCTTCAGTCCCTACCAGATTCCTTTTCACAATTCATAATGAATTTTAATATGAATAAGCTTGAGGTGACTCTCCCAAAGCTCCTCAATATGTTGAGGGAGGCAGAGAGTACTATTAAGAAAGAGAAGCCAGTTCTCTACACTGGTAAGACCAAAAAGAAAAGGAAAGCAAAAAGGTCCCTTGAGAAGGGAAAGGGTAAGGGCAGACCAGGTAAAGCAAAGGTTGCTAAGAAAGACCTAGCAAAGGACAAAGGCTAGTGCTTCCATTGTGGCAAAGATGGGCACTGGAAGAGGAACTACAAAGAGTACCTTGCAGAGAGAGCAAAATAGAAGCTTGGAGAATCTTCAAGTATATTCATTATCAATCTCCAATTGTTAGATTTTTGTGATAGTGTATTGGTATTGGATACCAGTATTACTTATCACATGTACAATTTATTGTAAATTCTAGCAAAGCCGAGGGGAGATTAGCGAGAGGAATATTACATAAAGGTTTGTTTATGCTAGACACTACTCCACATATCATGAATGTAAGTGTGTCTAAGAGGAAACGAGATGAGGTGAACAGTGCATACTTATGGCATTGTAGGCTAGGTCACATCCATGAGGGAATGACTCAAAAGTTGTTAATTGATGGATATCTAGATCCATTCGACTATGTGTCATATGCAACTTGCGAGACTTGCCTTCGTGGAAAACTGACCAACTCTCCATTTAGTGGAACTGGAGAGAGAGCCACTGAGCTGTTGGAACTCATATATAGTGATATATATGGACCCATGTCAACTCATGCCATTGGTGGATACTCCTACTTCATTACCTTACTGATGATTTCTCAAGGTATGGATATGTGTACTTAATGAAGTACAAGTCCGAGGCCTTTGAGAAATTCAAAGAGTATAAGAATGAGGTGGAGAACCAAATTGGAAAGAGTATCAAAACTCTTCGATCAGATCGAGGAGGTGAGTTCTTAAGTACAGAGTTTACTCAGTTCCTCAAGGACCATGGGATATTATCCCAATGGATACCTCCTTATACACCTCAGCTCAATGGTGTCTTTGAAAGGAGAAATCGTATGCTATTAGACATGGTACGGTCCATGATGAGTTTCACTGACATACTCATCTCATTCTGGGGATATGCCATAGAAACCGCAGCTTACCTTCTGAACAGAGTTCCAACTAAGTCGGTAGTGTCTACACCATATGAGATATAGAAAGGGAAGAAGTCTGATCTTAAGGTTGTTAAGATTTGGGGCTGCCCTGCCCACGTTAAAAGACATAACCCCGATAAGTTAAAATCAAGGATAGAGCGATGCAAATTTGTGGGATACCTCAAGGAAACTTATGGGTATTATTTCTATCATCTAGAGGACCAAAAGGTCTTTGTAGCTAAGAGAGCAGTGTTCCTTGAGAAGGAACACATTCTTGGTGGAGATAGTGGGAGTATGATAGATTTGAGCGAGGTTGGATAACAAAGCTCAAGCACCACTCTACAGCCCGAGTCTGTTCAGGTACCTAATACACAAGTTTCAACTTTACGTAGGTCTGATAGAGTATCTCATCCTCCTGAGAGATATGTGGGACATATTAGAGGAGAGGATGTTGAGGATATTGATCCTCAGACCTACGAGGAGGTTATTATGAGTATAGACTCTAGGAAGTGGTAAGAAGCCATGAATTCTGAGATGGATTCTATGTACTCCAACAAGGTTTGGAACCTAGTTGATGCGCTTGAAGATATTGTACCCATCAGTTGCAAGTGAATCTTTAAAAAACAGATCAGAGTAGATGGAAAGGTAGAGACCTATAAAGCAAGGCTAGTGGCTAAGGGGTATCATCAAAGGCAAGGTGTTGACTATGACGAAACCTTCTCACCCGTAGCAATGCTAAAATCTATCAGAATTCTATTGGCTATTACAGCACACTATGATTATGAGATCTGACAGATGAATGTGAAAACTGTATTCCTCAATGGGAACCTCGAGGAGGAGGTGTATATGATGAAACCTGAGGGATTCATGTCCAAGAACTGCCGAGATAAGGTGTGTAGGTTGCTTAGATCTATTTATGGATTAAAGCAAGCTTCCCGAAGTTGGAACATAAGATTTGATGAGGCAATCAGATCTTATGACTTCATTAAGAACGAAGATGTGCCTTATGTGTACAGGAAGGTAAGTGGGAGCGCTATTACCTTTTTGGTGTTATATGTGGATGACATCCTAATCATTGGGAATGACGTAGGAATGCTATCCACAGTAAATGCTTGGTTATCTAGATACTTCTCCATGAAGGACTTAGGGGAAGCATCCTATATCTTGGGGATTCGAATCTATAGAGATAGATCCAAAAGGATGCTTAGCTTGTCCCAGTCCAAGTACATAGAAACCATTGTCAAAAGGTTTGGCATGGAAAATTTCAAGAGAGGTCTCATACCGATGAGACATGGGATATCGCTTTCTACGAGTATGTCCCCAAAGACTCCAGAAGAAAGGGCGAACATGGATATGATACCTTATGCCTCAGCAATAGGGTATATCATGTATGTCATGCTATGTACTAGGCCTGATATAGCGCATGCTTTGAGTGTCACGAGCAGGTATCAGGCGGATCCAGGCTTGGAGCATTGGAAAGCAGTAAAGTGTATCCTTAAGTACTTAAGAAGGACTAAGGATCTTTTACTATTATATGGAGGTAATAGCCTTAAGGTTGAAGGCTACATGGACTCAAGTTTTCAGTCTGATGTCGATGATAGCAAGTCGAATTCAGGGTATGTGTACACCTTGAATGGAAGAGCAGTGTGCTGGAAGAGTTCCAAGCAAGATACTACTGTTGACTCGACCACAGAGGTGGAGTACATTGCTGCATCAGATGCAGCAAAGGAAGGAGTCTAAGTAAAGAAGTTCATCATAGATTTGGGAGTCATGCCGGGTAGCGAGGAGCCGATGTCCTTATATTGTGACAACAACGGGGCGATTGCTCAAGCGAAGGAATCTAGGTCTCATCAGAAATCTAAGCATGTTCTGAGGAGGTTCTACCTTATCAGAGAGATCATAACCCGAGGAGACGTAGTAGTGGAAAGAGTTCCATTCGAAGATAACATTGCAGATCCACTGACAAAGCCATTGTCTCATATTGTCTTTGATCGTCACAGGGGTCTGATGGGGATCATACATATAGGTGATTGGCTTTAGGTCAAGTGGAAGGTTGCTAGTCATAGGTGCCTAGTAAGCCAATCACAGGAGTGATGGCACGTGCGACTTGATACAAAATCTTTTTGCTTATTATATTTTGGCATATATCACTTTATAACTATTGCATATATGCATATATATATTGTGATGTCCTTGGATTTGTGCAATGGGAATTGGATCGTGATGAGATCATGAAAATGAGATCAATTCACCTTTAAACACATATCCTAAATAATCCCGGTCATAGGTTACTCAAGAGGGACATCGTGATAACCGGACAGACTGATGTGTTGTATACCCGTTTATATAATGGATGCAGCTGGTCTCATAGCTGCTCGTGTAGGGACACTAGGGATACAGTACAGGTGCTCATTGGAGAATGAGTTCACTGATTGATCCGCTTATGGAATACTAGATGGTTGATGATGCCTTGTTGTCAGACAACGATTCTGTTAGGATCAAGAGCACTAAGAGGGGGGGGGTGAATTAGTGCAGCGAAAAAACCTTCTGCGATTCAAATCGAAAACTGCGTTCGTTCGATAGAAGTGATTTTGGTAAGAAAGCCGATTCGTAAATCACTTCAACTTTTGACTAGGAGAGATGCAGCAAAGATATGAACGTAGTTTACAGTTATGATGGAAATCAGAATATAAGCACAAACTGAAATACGACGTTCGTACGATAAAACTGATTTACAACTCAGAACTTGGAAGAAAAGAGGGAGAAGAACTTTTGGCCTTTATAACAATTTTGAGCTCTAAGAATCACATAAAAAGATCAAGATTTTGGTGTAAGTTCATGCTCTTTCAGTGCTGAATGGGTGGGGTATTTATAGGCCCCAACCCAGTTCAAATTTGGAGCTCAAAACTATCAATTCTCGGAATTCCAAGATCAGGCGGTTGCACCCCCTGACTGGAGTGGTTGCACTGCCTGGCAGAGCTCGAAGACTGAGCCTCTGGGTGGTGCTACCTCCTGTTAAGGGCGGTTGCACCTCCTGCTAGAGCTCGAAGATCGAGCTCAGGTGGTTGCACCTCCTGGCAGAGCTCGAAGACCGAGCTCAAGCAGTGCCACCTCTTGTCAAGGGAGGTTGCACCGCCCAGTCTCGCTCGGAGACTGAGCCCAGGCGGTGCCACCGCTTGGCTGGAGCGGTTGCACCTCCCAGTCTCGCTCGGAGACTGAGCCCAAGCGGTGCAACCTCCTGCCTTGGGCGGTTCAACCGCTTGGCAGAAATCAGGGTCCGAATGGGTTAATCCATTCGGCCCAATTTGGGTTTTTCATGGGCCCAATTGCCCCAAGATTAAGTTAATGTGATCACCTCCCATTTTCAACTTAATCATTGTGCTAACTACGATATTTCCTAAGACATTTACTGCAACTTGCTCCGGTGCGTCAATCACTTCTTCCGGCGAGCTTCCGACGAACTTCCGGCGATCATCCGATGAACCCTCGGTGATGCTCCTGCAGACTTCCGGCAAACTCCTAGACTTGCGATGATTCACTTGGCGAGTTCCGACGAGCTTCTTTGGCAAGCTTATGGACTTCTCGGATTTGTTCCCATAGAACCTCCGACGATTGTCCGAACTTCCGTCGAACTCTCGAACTCCCAACGTGATCATTGTCTTGACTCCGGTGTAACTCCTGCTGCATGTCTTACTTTCATCGTAGTTAATCCTACACACTTATCTCAACATATAGATTAGATAATAAATGACAATTGACTTCATCATCAAAATCTGAGATTCAACAGATTCCGTAGTCATAGTGGTGTATCTGGTCCTTAGACTTAAGACACCAAGGATGTCCTGTATGAGTGCTCCACTCTTTGATACCAGACTTATAGGTTTAGCTATCCCAAATCTAGTACAGCTAGTCATTGGGAGTGGTAATTGACCTTACGAGGGCTATTGAGTATCGATAGAGGATCATCCACTCTCGGCGTCATGAGAGGAATATCCCATGTGTTCTTACTCAGACAAATCCTTGGTCAAGGTCATTCGGGTTGAGAGAGAAAGAGTTCTCCGAGAGAATCTGATAAGAGTGAGACTCAAGTAGAAACCGTATAGGTCTGACAGCACCATGCTCGATATACGGTCTCTAGGATATTAGATGGATGAGGGACTATAGGTACACGGTAACTGAGGATAGACAGGTCCAATGGATTGGATTCCCTTGTATCATCTAAGGACTATGGCATAGTGGCCTAGTACATCCGTAGTCAATGAGTCGAGTGAATTATTACAGAGATAATAATTCACTAAGTTAGAAGGAGTTATGATAGGTATGACTCACGGCCAGCTCGATATTGGGCCTAAAGGGTCACACACATATAGTAGGCATTGCGATGAGTAGAGGTTCGGATATGAGATATCCGACGGAGCCCTTGTCTTATTGGATATCCAATAAGCCCTTGAATTATTGGATCCCATGGACTGTTGAATCTCGTATTTTGATGATGAAACTACTTGATATATGTTTATGATTTAATCTGCGTTTTGAGTGGCGCAGGGTGCTTCGATCAGGATGAGATAATTAAAGCAGGAAAATCATGTTGTGCCGAAGGAACATGTCAGAAGATTGGACGTCGGGCCGGTGGATCGGTCGACGTATCGACAGAAGGCTTTGGGCCGTGAACTCGGGCATCGGGCCAAGAAGAGCGGGTATTGTGCCAAGGATATCGGAGTTGCGGAGTCAACTGGCCGATTGGGCAATAGGCTGCAGGAGAGGACGATGCGCCGAAGAATCGGACGAAGCGTCGAGGGACCAATGACATGTCGGACAACTGGGTTAATTGCTTAGGATTAATTGTCTCGATCGAAGTTTTGTTTTGGTGTGCAGGATTAACTACGATGAGAGTAAGACAAGCAGCAGGTATTGCGCCGGAGTCAAGATCATGATCACGTTGGGAGTTCGAGAGTTCGACGGAAGTTCGGACGGTCGTCGGAGGTTCAGCGAGAACAGATCCGAGAAGTCCAGAAGCTTGCCAAGCGAAGATCGTCGGAACTCGCCAAGTGGATCGTCGCAAAGTCCAGGAGTATGCCGGATGTCCGCAGAAGGATCACCGAGGGTTTATCGGATGATCGACGGAAGTTCGCCGGAAACTCGCCGGAAGAAGCGATTGACGCATCGGAGCAAAGCTGCAGAAGTTGTCTTAGAGTTAATCGTAGTTAGCACGATGATTAAGCTTGAAAATGGGAGGTGATCCCATTAGCTTAATCTTGGGGCAATTGGGCCCCTGAAAAGATTCAAATTGGGCCGAATGGAGCGAACCATTCGGACCCTGATTGCACCAGGCGGTGCAACCGACCAGGCCAGGAGGTGCAACCGCCAGGGCTGCGTCTCCCAGCTAGACTGGGCGGTGCAACCGCCCCAGCCAGGAGGTGCAACCGCCCAGAGCTCAGTCTTCGAGCTAGACTGGGCGGTGCAACCTCCTCTGTCAAGAGGTAGCACCGCCAGAGCTCAAGTTTCAAGCTCTGCCAGGCGGTGCAACCACCGAGCTCAGTCTTCGAGCTCTGGCAGAGAGGTGCATCAGCATGAGCTTAGTTTCGAGCTCTGCCAGGTGATGCAACCACCGAGCTCAGTCTTCGAGCTCTGGCAGAGAGGTGCATCAGCCTGAGCTCAGTTTCGAGCTCTGCCAGGTGATGCAACCACCGAGCTCAAACTTCGAGCTCTGCCAGGCGGTGCAACCACTGAGCTCAGTCTTCGAGCTCTGCCAGGTGATGCAACCATTGAGCTCAGTCTTCGAGCTCTGGCAGAGAGGAGCAATCGCCTGAGCTCAGTCGTCGAGCTCTGCCAGGCGGTGCCACCTCTCCAGTCAAGAGGTGCAACCGCCTGATCCTAGAATTCTGGGATTTGATCAATTTGATCGTTTTGAGCTCCAAATTTGAACTGGGTTGGGGCCTATAAATACCCCACCCATTCAGCACTGAAAAGATACAGATCCACACCGAATTCTTGATCTTTTCAGTGATTCTAAGAGCTCAAATTTGTGTAAAGTCCTAAAGTTCTCCTCCTTCTGTTCTTCAAGTCTTGAGTTGTAAAGAGAGGAGAGAAAGGATCTGTAAAGGTTGTCTCCTAAGCCTGTCAAAAGGAGAGAAACTATAAAAGGGCAGTTAGCCTTCGCCCATTGAAGGAAGGCAGCTAGTTGACGTCGGTGACCTCGTCGGAGGAGGAAGCCAAAAGTGGAGTAGGTCAAGACTGACCGAACCACTCTAAATCTCTGGTTTGCTTTTACTTTGAGCACTTTCTCATTACTGCAAACCTCCTACATTGCTACTGCCCTCTGCGCCTTTACGAACAAGTTTCTAAGCTCTGATCTTTCAGAATCTGCATTCAAACGTAAATCGTGTTTTCGTACGATCTTCACATTGCAGCTTACGCTTACATTCGGATTCCATTTATAACTGCAAATTGCTTTCTACGTAAAACGCTTTTCAAGGTTCAAAACTGCTTTTAGACGCAAAACTACATTTAGACGTAAAATTACGTTTAGACGTAAAACTGCGTTTAGACGCAAAACTGCGTTTAGACGTAAAACTGCGTTTAGACGTAAAACTACGTTTAGACGTAAAACTGCGTTTATACGCAAAACTGCGTTTAGACGTAAAACTGCGTTTAGACGTAAAACTGCGTTCTGACGTAAAACTACGTTTAGACGTAAAACTACGTTTAGACGTAAAACTGCGTTTAGACGCAAAACTGCGTTTAGACGTAAAACTGTGTTTAGACGCAAACTGTGTTTAGAGGCAAACTGCGCTTAGACGCAAACTGCGCTTAGACGCAAACTGCACTGTGATTCTGCTTTTATATCGAAATCATTTTTTATCGGATGAACGCAGCTTTCGTTTTTAAATTGCTGTAAGATTTCCGCTGCACTAATTCACCCCCCCCCCCCTCTTAGTGCTCTCGATCCTAACAATTGGTATTAGAGCGGGGTATTTCTCATTTCGGATTTACACCCGAGAGAAATGACTCTTCAAGAGGGCTTTTCTGTCTTTCGTCCACCGTTCTTTAACGGATTGGACTACACTTATTGGAAAACTCGAATGAGAGTTTTCTTGATTTCTCTAAATCTGGATTTATGGAGTATCATTGAAAATGGTTTTCAACTTCCCTCCAAACCGATGAACGAATGGTCGGATTTGGAGAAAAAGTATTTTTCTTTAAACGCAAAGGCTATGAATGCCTTGTTTTGCGCTTTGGACAAAAATGAGTTCAATCGGGTTTCTTTGTGCGAAACGGCTTTCGACATTTGGCGCACTCTTGAAATCACGCACGAGGAAACTAGTAGAGTCAAAGACTCGAAAGTTAATATTTTACTGCTTGATTTCGAGCTTTTTCATATGAAACCAAGCGAAACCGTTGTTGACATGTACACCCGTTTTACGGATGTCGTCAATGGTTTAAAATCACTTGGTAAAATCTTTTCGGATTTTGAACTCGTTAACAAAGTTTTGCGCTCACTTTCTAAAACTTGGGATTCAAAAGTAACTGCTATTCAAGAATCGAAAAACTTGAACCAATTTCCACTTGAAGAACTAATTGGTTCATTGATCACATATGAAATGACGTGCAATGCACGTGAAGAACTTGAGAACCACCTTCCAACGAACAGGAAGGATTTGGGACATAGAACATTTGAAGACCACTCGAGCATAAGCTCAAGTGATGGTGAACTTAAACTACAAATGAAACGAAAATTAAAAAGCAAAAAGAATGGAACTACTTGCTTTAAACGCAAGAAGAAGAACAAAAATTGGGATGAATCGAGCTCATCTGAAGACGAGAAAGTCAACAAAAGCGAGGCGGCAAACTACGCCTTACTAGCCTACGACATTGAGGTAATTAAAATGCCTTTGGTTTATTTTAAAATTACTTGATGCTTTCATGATATATTTTCTTTTTTAGTTTAGAATTAATTTTCTTGAAAATTACATGTTTAAAAATAAAAATACAAAAATTATGATCATGCTGATAATTTTAAAAATGATAATATTGCATGATAAACAAATAAAATGATTTTGATCATGGTTAAGAAGTAATAATGTGTATCATAACATTGTTGAATGAAATCACGTTTGATTTAAAGTAATGCATAAAGATGTAATATTAAATGGTTATTAACAATTTTATGCATGAGATTTTTGTTGAATCTCGGATTTTGATGATGAAGTCAATTGTCATTTGTTATCTAATCTATGTGTTGAGATAAGTGTGCAGGATTAACTACGATGAGAGTAAGACAAGCAGCAGGTGTTGCGCCGGAGTCAAGATCATGATCACGTTGGGAGTTCGAGAGTTCGACGGAAGTTCGGACGGTCGTCGGAGGTTCAGCGAGAACAGATCCGAGAAGTCCAGAAGCTTGCCAAGCGAAGCTCGTCGGAACTCGCCAAGTGGATCGTCGCAAAGTCCAGGAGTATGCCGGATGTCCGCAGAAGGATCACCGAGGGTTATCGGATGATCGACGGAAGTTGGCCGGAAACTCGCCGGAAGAAGCGATTGATGCATCGGAGCAAAGCTGCAGAAGTTGTCTTAGAGTTAATCGTAGTTAGCATGATGATTAAGCATGAAAATGGGAGGTGATCCCATTAGCTTAATCTTGGGGCAATTGGGCCCCTGAAAAGATTCAAATTGGGCCGAATGGAGTGAACCATTCGGACCCTGATTGCACCAGGAGGTGCAACCGCCCCAGCCAGGAGGTGCAACCGCCTGGGCTGTGGGGTTGGGAGGTGCAACCGCCCCAGCCAGGAGGTGCAACCGCCAGGGCTGCGAGGCTGGGAGGTGCAACCGCCCCAGCCGAGAGGTGCAACCGCCCAGAGCTCAGTCTTCGAGCTAGACTGGGCGGTGCAACCTCCTCTGCCAAGAGGTAGCACCGCCTGAGCTCAAGTTTCGAGCTCTGCCAGGCGATGCAACCATCGAGCTCAGTCTTCGAGCTCTGGCAGAGAGGTGCATCAGCCTGAGCTCAGTCTCGAGCTCTGCCAGGTGATGCAATCACCAAGCTCAGTCTTCGAGCTCTGGCAGAGAGGTGCATCAGCCTGAGCTCAATTTCGAGCTCTGCAAGGTGATGCAACCACCGAGCTCAGTTTCGAGCTCTGCCAGGTGATGCAACCACCAAGCTCAGTCTTCGAGCTCTGCCAGGTGATGGAACCATCGAGCTCAGTCTTCGAGCTCTGGCAGAGAGAAGCAATCGCCTGAGCTCAGTCTTCGAGCTCTGCCAGGCGGTGCCACCTCTCCAGTCAAGAGGTGCAACCGCCTGATCCCAGAATTCTGGGATTTGATCGATTTGATCGTTTTGAGCTCGAATTTTGAATTGGGTTGGGGCCTATAAATACCCCACCCATTCAGCACTGAAAAGATACAGACCTACACCGAAATCTTGATCTTTTCTGTGATTCTAAGAGCTCAAAAGTGTTGTAAAGCCTTTAAGTCTCCTCCTTCTGTTCTTCAAGTTTTCAGTTGTAAAGTGAGGAGAGAAAGGTCTGTAAAGGTTGTCTCCTGAGCCTGTCAAAAGGAGAGAAATTGTAAAAGGGCAGTTTGGCCTTCGCCCATTGAAGGAAGGCACCTAGTTGACGTCGGCAACCTCGTCGGTGGAGGAAGCCAAAAGTGGAGTAGGTCAAGGCTGACCGAACCACTCTAAATCTCTGGTTTGCGTTTATTTTCGAGCACTTTATCATTACTGCAAACCTCCCTCATTACTACTGCTCTCTGCGCTTTCACGAACAAGTTCTAAGTGCTGTTCTTCCGAATCTGCATTCAGACGTAAATTCGTATTTTCATACGTTACTATTTGCGTTTACGTTTGATTCTGCAGAACTGTCTTCCGTGCTTTTACGAACGAGCTTCTTTGCAGTTTATACTTACATTTTGATCCTATTGATAACTGCAAACTTTCCTCTACGATTTTACGAACGAGTTTCAGCATTTAGACGTAAAACTGCATTCAGACGTAAATCGGCTTTCCTTGCTCAATCATCATATCTCAGTTCACGTTTACGTCTTGATTCCAACTGCATACTGCCTTCTGCGAGTATACAAACAAGTTTCAAAGTTTAGACGTAAATCTGCGTCTAGACGTAAATCTGCGTTTAGACGTAAATCAAAGTTTAGACGTAAATCTGCGTCTAGACGTAAAACTGCGTTTAGACGTAAATCTACGTTTAGACGTAAATCTGAGTTTAAGACGTAAATATGAGTTTAGACGTAAATCTGCGTTTAGACGTAAAACTGCGTTTAGACGTAAGTCTGCGTTTAGACGTAAATCTGCGTTTAGACGTAAATCTGCGTTTAGACGTAAAACAGCGTTTAGACGTAAATCTGAGTTTAGACGTAAACTGCGCTTAGACGCAAAACTGCGCTTAGACGCAATCTGCGCTTAGACGCAAACTGCACTTAGATACAAACTGAGAATTTGCTTTTGCATCATAACAGTTTTTGAACGAACGCAGCTTTTGGTTTTTAATCGCTGTAAGATTTCCGCTGCACTAATTCACCCCCCCCCTCTTAGTGCTCTCGATCCTAACAATTGGTATCAGAGCAAGGTTAACTCTCTAAAGGATTAAAACCCAAGAGAGATGGCTTACGCCGGAAACCAAGAGGGGCATTCAATTACACGTCCACCCATGTTCAGTGGAACGGACTACACTTACTGGAAGACCCGAATGAGGATCTTTCTTATTTCTATGGATTTTGAACTGTGGAACCTTGTTGAAAATGGATTTTCAAAATCTTCTCTTCCAATGATCGATTGGAACGATTTGGAGAAGAAGGCTTTCGCTCTCAATGCAAAGGCTATGAATGCCTTATTTTGCGCACTTGATAAAAACGAGTTTAATCGTGTTTCAACTTGCGAAACTGCTTTTGATATTTGGCACACACTTGAAGTGACCCACGAGGGCACAAGCAGAGTGAAAGAGTCAAAAATCAATCTGTTGCTGCATTCTTTTGAACTTTTCCGAATGAAACCGAGTGAAACCATTGGCGACATGTTTACCCATTTCACGGATGTCGTCAACGGTCTAAAAGGACTCGGAAAAAGTTTTTCGGATTTTGAACTCGTAAATAAAATACTAAGATCCCTTCCTAAAAGTTGGGATCCTAAAGTCACTGCCATTCAAGAGGCAAAGGATCTGCGCAACTTCTCTCTTGAAGAACTAATCGGGTCATTAATGACCTACGAAATGACTTGCAAAGCTCATGAAGAGCAAGAAGACATCCTTCCAAAGAACAGGAAGGATATGGCACTTAAAACTTCTGAATGCCACTTGAGAGAAAACTCAAGTGATGAGGACTGTGATGATGACTTGGCACTTTTGACAAGAAAGTTTAAGAAATTCTTCAAAAGAAACAAGTTTAAAAACGATGTGAAAAATAAACTTGAACCCAAGAAGGACCAAGTGATCTGCTATGAATGTAAAAAGCCGGGGCACTACAAAAGTGATTGTCCCCAAGTCAAGAAAAGAACAACAAAGAAGAAGGCGCTCCAAGCAACATGGGATGATTCGAGCGCATCTGAGGAAGAGGAGTCCAACACCGAGCAAGTTGCTCATTACGCCTTTATGGCCATCGAAGAGGAGGTAACGGATTTATTAGATGCTGATTTATCTTTCGATGAATTATTAAATGCCTTCCATGATTTATTTGATGAATGCAAAGTTATAAATAGAAAATACAAGTTGCTAAAAAAGGTACATGATAATCTTACTTGTGAGTTTGATAAGTTAAAAGTCGAACATCATGATAGTTTAAATTCATGTATCAAATGTCATGATTCAGAAACTATACAAAAAGAAAACTTGTTACTTAAGGACACCTTGAAGAAATTCGAGGTTGGTAGCAAGTCATTAAACATGATCCTTACAAACAAGGGTCATGCTCCCAAAAGAAGTGGGATTGGATTTGTGAGGAGTCCTCACAGAAATCCAACTACCTTTGTAAAAGGTCCCATCTTACATGTTCAACACCCAACCAAGTGCAACTTTTGTTGCAAATCTGGACACAAGACACATTGTTGTCCATTCAAGAAAATAAGTCCAAACAAATTAATTTGGGTTCCTAAAGGAACCATGATAAACTCTATGCAACATGGTAGAAAATGTAGATCTATTTATGAGGCACCCAAAAGCAAATGGGTACCTAAACATCATCCTTTCTTGTAGAAAACTAAACAATCGCAAGCTAGGAGCAAGAAATGGTACCTTGATAGTGGATGCTCAAGGCATATGACCGGAGATCCATCTCAATTCTCTAAGCTCTCTAGCATAGACGAAGGATATGTCACCTTCGGAGACAACAACAAGGGTAAAATCATTGGCAAAGGAACCATAGGTAACAAATCCAACCTCTCTATTGAAGATGTTTTACTAGTTGATGGTTTAAAACATAACCTCTTGAGCATTAGTCAATTATGTGATAAAGGATATATTATAAGATTTGAATCTAATGCCTGCATCATTGAAAAACCACACAAAAATATATCTATGATTGCATTAAAACAAAACAACGTATACACTATTGACATCAATGACTTATGTGATGAAATGTGCTTTGCCGTTATGAATGAGGATGCTTGGCTATGGCATAGAAGATTAGGTCATGCTAGCATGAAACTAATCAATCAAGTATCATCTAGAGAACTTGTAAGAGGAATTCCTCATATCAAGTTCATCAAAGATAATGTATGTGATGCTTGCCAATTAGGTAAGCAAATTAGGGGTAGCTTCAAAGCTAAGAATCAAATAAGCACCTCTAGGCCCTTACAATTGATCCATATGGATTTGTTCGGACCAATCTCTACATCGAGTCTAGGAGGTAGCAAATACGCCTTTGTCATTATTGATGACTACAGCAGATATACATGGACCTACTTCTTAAAACAAAAAAATGAATGCTTTAGACATTTTACCAAGTTTTGTAAACTTGTTCAAAATGAGAAGGAATCTATGATTTCGTCAATTAGAAGTGATCACGGTGGAGAATTTCAAAACCATGACTTCCAAGAATTCTGTGAACTCAACGGATACAATCATAACTTCTCTACTCCAAGAAATCCTCAACAAAATGGGGTAGTAGAAAGAAAAAATCGAAATTTACAAGAAATGGCAAGAACCATGTTGAATGAACATAGCCTACCCAAATATTTTTGGGCCGAAGCTGTAAACACTGCATGCTATATTTTAAATAGAGTCCTAGTAAGACCCTTACTCACCAAAACTCCTTATGAGTTATGGAATAACAAAAAACCCAATGTCTCATATTTTAAAGTCTTTGGGTGTAAGTGTTTTATCTTGAATGAAAAGGATAACTTAGGAAAATTCGATGCTAAATCTGATGAAGGAATCTTTCTTGGTTATTCTTCGGTTTCTAAGGCTTTTCGCATCTTCAATAAAAGAACCTTAATTATTGAAGAATCCATCCATGTTGTTTTCAATGAGATTTCAGAAATTAAGAAAAATGATCTTGATGATGATGTTAATTTTGATTCCTTGAATTTAAACGAAACCCCGTCTCCAAATAGCAACTTGGTTGCATCCACTTCCAAAACATCCTTACCCAAGGATTGGAAGTATATAGATGCTCATCCTAAGGAGCTAATCCTAGGAGACACATCAAAGGGGGTTCAAACACGATCTTCTTTTAAAAATTTTTGTGCCAACGCCGCTTTTCTCTCCCAAATTGAACCCAAATGTGTTGATGAAGCCATGAAAGATAATTCATGGATTATCACAATGCAAGATGAATTAAATCAATTTGAGAGAAATGAGGTGTGGACGCTTGTTCCTAGGCCAAATGACCATTTAGTAATTGGTACTAAATGGGTCTTTAGAAACAAGCAAGATGAAAATGGTATCGTGGTTAGAAACAAGGCTAGATTAGTGGCCAAAGGTTTCAACCAAGAAGAAGGTATCGATTACGAAGAAACCTTCGCACCTGTGGCTCGATTGGAAGCCATAAGGATGCTCCTTGCCTACGCTAGTTGCAATAATTTTAAGTTATTTCAAATGGATGTTAAAAGCGCTTTTCTAAATGGTTTCATTTCCGAAGAAGTTTATGTTGAACAACCTCCTGGATTTGAAAATAATGGCTACCCTAATCATGTGTTTAGATTAACTAAAGCTCTCTATGGTTTAAAACAAGCCCCAAGGGCTTGGTATGAGAGACTTAGCTCTTTTCTCATTGAAAATAATTTCATAAAAGGCAAGGTTGATACTACATTGTTTATCAAGAATTTTGAAAATGATTTTCTCATTGTTCAGATTTATGTTGATGATATTATCTTTGGTTCTACAAATGAATCTCTTTGTGAATCCTTTGCGAAAACTATGAGTCATGAATTCGAAATGAGTCTAATGGGAGAATTAACATTCTTCTTAGGCCTACAAATCAAACAACTAAGCAATGGCATCTTTATTAGTCAAACCAAATATGCTGTGAGTTTGCTAAAGAAATTCAAAATGAATAATTCAAAAGCCATTGACACTCCTATGAGCACCTCCACTAAGTTAGAAATTGATGAGAATGGAGAAAGCTTCGATCAAAAAACCTATAGGGGTATGATAGGAAGTTTACTTTACCTCACTGCCACCAGACCAGACATCATGTTCAGTGTAGGACTTTGTGCTAGATTTCAATCAGACCCTAAGATATCTCATCTCAAAGCAGTCAAAAGAATACTCAGATATCTTAATGGAACTACCAATCTAGGATTATGGTACCCAAAATCAGAAAATTTTGAATTAACAGCTTATGCTGATGCGGACTTCGCTGGTTGTAAACTAGACAGAAAAAGCACATCAGGATCATGTCAATTTTTAGGACATGCCCTTGTATCCTGGTCATCTAAGAAACAAAACTCGGTTGCCCTATCAACAACCGAAGCTGAATACATTGCAGCAAGTGCATGCTGTGCACAAGTTGTATGGATGAAAAACACTTTAGAAGATTACAAAGTGAATCTTAAAGATATTCCCATTAAATGTGATAACACGAGTGCAATATGCTTAACTAAAAATCCTATACAACACTCAAGAACAAAACACATTGATATTAGACATCACTTTATACGAGATCATGTCACTAATCATGATGTAACCATAGAGTTTATTGATACCAAACATCAACTAGCTGATATCTTCACAAAACCCCTATGTGAAGAACAATTTGATTACATAAGAAGAGAATTAGGAATGTTGATGTGTCCGAATACTTAAACTAGTTAAAATTATTTTTCGGATGTTATTACTATTACATGCCTTGACAAAGCTTGATCAAATAACATGTTGCAAATTATGTGACAAATATTTTTAACCAAATGCATGTAAGAAGTTCATTTTTCGGTTTGTATGCTAAAAATGGGATGTTCCTGTACACTCTTATGAAAACTCTTTGGAAAATGACTTTCCTCCGTCAAGCAACAAACAATAAAGAGTTATATGTGTCATGACTTCCTTTATATGCTTAATAATGCTATCATGCTTTTTGTTGATGACAAAGGGGGAGAAATATATGAATTGATAAACACTATGTCATAGCTGAACTGCCATAATCATGTCTATGTCATAGTTGCAAATACTTGAGTGATGCTATAAACAATGTTATGCCATCCTTGCATCACCAAGAGATATGTAAACATGTGCTATAGTTTGCATCATATCTTGATTTGATATTCTATAGAAAATGCAAACTTGCTAGAAAATCTCAAATGTGTGCATCATGTAAAAAGTCCTTCGTAGCTTTATATTATTACATGATGAATAGTTACAAACACTATCATACAAACTTGATAATGTATGTCATGCCTTGACATCGTTCTTGAAGAGATACATCATGATGGGAGCATTGATAAGTTTAACATATCTAACTTATCAATACGTCACTTGAATTCTTAGGTCCTGAATGCAAGGTTGACTTATCTCAACTATGGCATATAGATAGGGGGAGTTAAGGACAACTCCTTTATCAATTGATTGTCATCATCAAAAAGGGGGAGATTGTTGAATCTCGGATTTTGATGATGAAGTCAATTGTCATTTGTTATCTAATCTATGTGTTGAGATAAGTGTGCAGGATTAACTACGATGAGAGTAAGACAAGCAGCAGGTGTTGCGCCGGAGTCAAGATCATGATCACGTTGGGAGTTCGAGAGTTCGACGGAAGTTCGGACGGTCGTCGGAGGTTCAGCGAGAACAGATCCGAGAAGTCCAGAAGCTTGCCAACCGAAGCTCGTCGGAACTCGCCAAGTGGATCGTCGCAAAGTCCAGGAGTATGCCGGATGTCCACAGAAGGATCACCGAGGGTTATCGGATGATCGACGGAAGTTGGCCGGAAACTCGCTGGAAGAAGCGATTGACGCATCGGAGCAAAGCTGCAGAAGTTGTCTTAGAGTTAATCGTAGTTAGCATGATGATTAAGCATGAAAATGGGAGGTGATCCCATTAGCTTAATCTTGGGGCAATTGGGCCCCTGAAAAGATTCAAATTGGGCCGAATGGAGTGAACCATTCGGACCCTGATTGCACCAGGAGGTGCAACCGCCCCAGCCAGGAGGTGCAACCGCCTGGGCTGTGGGGTTGGGAGGTGCAACCGCCTGAGCTGTGGGGTTGGGAGGTGCAACCGCCCCAGCCAGGAGGTGCAACCGCCAGGGCTGCGAGGCTGGGAGGTGCAACCGCCCCAGCCGAGAGGTGCAACCGCCCAGAGCTCAGTCTTCGAGCTAGACTGGGCGGTGCAACCTCCTCTGCCAAGAGGTAGCACCGCCTGAGCTCAAGTTTCGAGCTCTGCCAGGCGATGCAACCATCGAGCTCAGTCTTCGAGCTCTGGCAGAGAGGTGCATCAGCCTGAGCTCAGTCTCGAGCTCTGCCAGGTGATGCAATCACCAAGCTCAGTCTTCGAGCTCTGGCAGAGAGGTGCATCAGCCTGAGCTCAATTTCGAGCTCTGCCAGGTGATGCAACCACCGAGCTCAGTTTCGAGCTCTGCCAGGTGATGCAACCACCAAGCTCAGTCTTCGAGCTCTGCCAGGTGATGGAACCATCGAGCTCAGTCTTCGAGCTCTGGCAGAGAGAAGCAATCGCCTGAGCTCAGTCTTCGAGCTCTGCCAGGCGGTGCCACCTCTCCAGTCAAGAGGTGCAACCGCCTGATCCCAGAATTCTGGGATTTGATCGATTTGATCGTTTTGAGCTCGAATTTTGAATTGGGTTGGGGCCTATAAATACCCCACCCATTCAGCACTGAAAAGATACAGACCTACACCGAAATCTTGATCTTTTCTGTGATTCTAAGAGCTCAAAAGTGTTGTAAAGCCTTTAAGTCTCCTCCTTCTGTTCTTCAAGTTTTCAGTTGTAAAGTGAGGAGAGAAAGGTCTGTAAAGGTTGTCTCCTGAGCCTGTCAAAAGGAGAGAAATTGTAAAAGGGCAGTTTGGCCTTCGCCCATTGAAGGAAGGCACCTAGTTGACGTCGGCAACCTCGTCGGTGGAGGAAGCCAAAAGTGGAGTAGGTCAAGGCTGACCGAACCACTCTAAATCTCTGGTTTGCGTTTATTTTCGAGCACTTTATCATTACTGCAAACCTCCCTCATTACTACTGCTCTCTGCGCTTTCACGAACAAGTTCTAAGTGCTGTTCTTCCGAATCTGCATTCAGACGTAAATTCGTATTTTCATACGTTACTATTTGCGTTTACGTTTGATTCTACAGAACTGTCTTCCGTGCTTTTACGAACGAGCTTCTTTGCAGTTTATACTTACATTTTGATCCTATTGATAACTGCAAACTTTCCTCTACGATTTTACGAACGAGTTTCAGCATTTAGACGTAAAACTGCATTCAGACGTAAATCGGCTTTCCTTGCTCAATCATCATATCTCAGTTCACGTTTACGTCTTGATTCCAACTGCATACTGCCTTCTGCGAGTATACAAACAAGTTTCAAAGTTTAGACGTAAATCTGCGTCTAGACGTAAATCTGCGTTTAGACGTAAATCAAAGTTTAGACGTAAATCTGCGTCTAGACGTAAAACTGCGTTTAGACGTAAATCTACGTTTAGACGTAAATCTGAGTTTAAGACGTAAATCTGAGTTTAGACGTAAATCTGCGTTTAGACGTAAAACTGCGTTTAGACGTAAGTCTGCGTTTAGACGTAAATCTGCGTTTAGACGTAAAACAGCGTTTAGACGTAAATCTGAGTTTAGACGTAAACTGCGCTTAGACGCAAAACTGCGCTTAGACGCAATCTGCGCTTAGACGCAAACTGCACTTAGATACAAACTGAGAATTTGCTTTTGCATCATAACAGTTTTTGAACGAACGCAGCTTTTGGTTTTTAATCGCTGTAAGATTTCCGCTGCACTAATTCACCCCCCCCCCTCTTAGTGCTCTCGATCCTAACAATTTTAAGTTATCCATGATCATGAGCTTGTTTGATCTTCTTGATTTAATTTCAAGATCTGTAGCAAAAATCATGTCTGAATATATGAAAATGTTAATTTCATTTTCGGATTCACTTAACAATTGATATCCTAACAATCAGATTTTCTCATACACTTATAAAAAATATTTTTCGAAAATAGATTTGATGAAATGATTCCTGCTTATAAATTTCATCTTGAAATATGAATGATAGTGTTTTTGCTTGCAAAGATTTGTTTCACATTCATATCTCCTATAATTCATGTGCAGAAAAAGAATTTATAAATCATAATACAATGAGATTTCTTATGCAAAAATAAAGTGCTTTTGTGATTCTTTGCTAAAAGAGAATAATCATAATCATGATCTTGATAATTATAACATGAAGCTCTTTATAAATCAAGATCGTTCATTATGCTCCCTACATTTATCAAAAAGGGTTTCTTCAAATGAAATGCAATTCAATGAAGTATCATATTGATATCTTGAAACTTGGAATATTTTAAAATGTGATCTTTGATAAGAATGTTTCAAGTTGCTCTTTGTACTATATCTTTTCAAATGAATCATGAGCCTTGATATCATATATCTCATAATACAAGATTTCTTTGCCTTATGCTTATCTTAATTTGGCATATAAAGACTAAGGCATGCTTAGATGAAAAAGAATCTCTTAAAAAATGCTTTTCCCATTTGATCGAGATTAATGATTTCATGATATTTTATGAATCTCGAAATTAATTTTAATGACTTGATTATGAACTTCAAGTTAATGATTTAATTTTAATAAGTTTTATCTAAATCATAATCTTGATCTTGCAAAATTGAAGTCACAAATAATATCTTGTGGTAGTCATGAATCGATACTCACAATATGAAAACTTTGATATTCATGACTTAAATTGGATTGAAACATTGTATGCTTAAATTAATCATTCTCCTATGTTTCAAAAATTCCTTGAATGCCTTATGTGATAATTGAAAACTAACTTGCTTTATGATGAATCACGAATCATGACTTGATCTATGATGTAAATGCCTTGAAATGATTGAAATATTTAACACTTTTTTGCTCTTCCCCCTACTTTCTTCTTGTTTTCAATGATAAAATGGGGAGAAGTTTTGATCATGCATGGTAGGATATAATTTGACAAAATTGATACCATCATGATATGAAACATTAATGTAATTATGAATGGTGATATGATATCATGCATGTAATACTTCAACTTATGATAATGATGCATGCAATGATAAAATATTCATGATGAAAAATTGTCTTGACATTCATAACTTGATTATTCATCATTTGTCATGATTTTGAAATCGTTCTAAAAGGAAAAGAGAACTACAAAACTGTATTCTCTCTTTCTTTTTTACAATGACAAAGGGGGAGATAGCTAGCTTATACAAGTCAAGAAGATGCAAAAACTTGATTGCTAGCTTACCTATCTTAAGTAGCAAAGACTGCTAACTTGCTTATTTCAAGAAGAAAAATTGTCTTCTTGAACATCACTATCTTGAATATCTCAAGAAGCAAAACTTGCAATTTGCACATTGCAATGGGAAGCAAGAATCATGAGCTTACACAAGAAAGCTATCTTGCATTTGCTTTCGAAATTTTTGCTAGCTTATATATTATGAAACTTGTATATCGTAAAAATTGCTAGCTTGTTGGTCTAAAGAGAAGCAAAAAGTTGCTATCTCAAAAGAAGCAAATGTGCTATCTTGCCTATCTCAAGAGGCAAAAATGCTAACTTGCGCATCTAGCAAAGTGAGCAAAATTTTCAAGAAGCAAGAGTTGCCTTCTTGAACATCTCTAAATTGCTAGCTTGCATGATGTAGAACTTGCTATCTTGAACATTACCAAAAGTGATATCTTATATGCTATAAAACGTGCATATCTAAAACTTGATAGCATGAATGTTCTAAGCATGATGTAACACTTGCTAAATCTTCTAGCTACAAGATTGCATGATGATAAAACTTGATATTATGATTTTCATGCAATAAGTTGAACCAATATAACACACACTTGATTGTGGTACTTCTCATTTTTGTTGATGACAAAGGGGGAGAAGTATGTTGATGACATGACATGTGATGCATAAGTTTATGCATATGTTCATGTTGACGTGTTGCAAGTATTCATGATGAATATTGCAATGACTTGAATTCAGTTTGAATTCAAGGTTCTATCAATATGACATATTGAGAGGGGGAGTTTGTTTAAACTCTGGGAGTTAAGGTTAACTCCGTTTATGATGACATGTTGCTTAGATTTTTGAATCTAAGAGTTTCTATCAATATGGCATATTGATAGGGGGAGTTTGTTTAAACTCCGGGAGTTAAGTTTAACTCCGTCATCAAGTAGTTGTCATCATCAAAAAGGGGGAGATTGTTGAATCTCGTATTTTGATGATGAAACTACTTGATATATGTTTATGATTTAATCTGCGTTTTGAGTGGCGCAGGGTGCTTCAATCAGGATGAGATAATTAAAGCAGGAAAATCATGTTGTGCCGAAGGAACATGTCAGAAGATTGGACGTCGGGCCGGTGGATCGGTCGACGTATCGACATAAGGCTTCGGGCCGTGAACTCGGGCATCGGGCCAAGAAGAGCGGGTATTGTGCCAAGGATATCGGAGTTGCGGAGTCAACTGGCCGATTGGGCAATAGGCTGCAGGAGAGGACGATGCGCCGAAGAATCGGACGAAGCGTCGAGGGACCAATGACATGTCGGACAACTTGGTTAATTGCTTAGGATTAATTGTCTCGATCGAAGTTTTGTTTTGGTGTGCAGGATTAACTACGATGAGAGTAAGACAAGCAGCAGGTGTTGCGCCGGAGTCAAGATCATGATCACGTTGGGAGTTCGAGAGTTCGACGGAAGTTCGGACGGTCGTCGGAGGTTCAGCGAGAACAGATCCGAGAAGTCCAGAAGCTTGCCAAGCGAAGCTCGTCGGAACTCGCCAAGTGGATCGTCGCAAAGTCCAAGAGTATGCCGGATGTCCGCAGAAGGATCACCGAGGGTTTATCGGATGATCGACGGAAGTTCGCCGGAAACTCGCCGGAAGAAGCGATTGACGCATCGGAGCAAAGCTGCAGAAGTTGTCTTAGAGTTAATCGTAGTTAGCACGATGATTAAGCTTGAAAATGGGAGGTGATCCCATTAGCTTAATCTTGGGGCAATTGGGCCCCTGAAAAGATTCAAATTGGGCCGAATGGAGCGAACCATTCAGACCCTGATTGCACCAGGCGGTGCAACCGCCCAGGCCAGGAGGTGCAACCGCCAGGGCTGTGTCTCCCAGCTAGACTGGGCGGTGCAACCGCCCCAGCCAGGAGGTGCAACCGCCCAAAGCTCAGTCTTCGAGCTAGACTGGGCGGTGCAACCTCCTCTGTCAAGAGGTAGCACCGCCAGAGCTCAAGTTTTGAGCTCTGCCAGGCGGTGCAACCACCGAGCTCAGTCTTCGAGCTCTGGCAGAGAGGTGCATCAGCCTGAGCTCAGTTTCGAGCTCTGCCAGGTGATGCAACCACCGAGCTCAGTCTTCGAGCTCTGGCAGAGAGGTGCATCAGCCTGAGCTCAGTTTCGAGCTCTGCCAGGTGATGCAACCACCGAGCTCAAACTTCGAGCTCTGCCAGGCGGTGCAACCACTGAGCTCAGTCTTCGAGCTCTGCCAGGTGATGCAACCATCGAGCTCAGTCTTCGAGCTCTGGCAGAGAGGAGCAATCGCCTGAGCTCAGTCGTCGAGCTCTGCCAGGCGGTGCCACCTCTCCAGTCAAGAGGTGCAACCGCCTGATCCCAGAATTTGGGATTTGATCGATTTGATCGTTTTGAGCTCCAAATTTGAACTGGGTTGGGGCCTATAAATACCCCACCCATTCAGCACTGAAAAGATACAGATCCACACCAAATTCTTGATCTTTTCAGTGATTCTAAGAGCTCAAATTTGTATAAAGTCTTAAAGTTCTCCTCCTTCTATTCTTCAAGTCTTGAGTTGTTAAGAGAGGAGAGAAAGGATCTGTAAAGGTTGTCTCCTGAGCCTGTCAAAAGGAGAGAAACTGTAAAAGGGCAGTTAGCCTTCGCCCATTGAAGGAAGGCAGCTAGTTGACGTCGGTGACCTCGTCGGAGGAGGAAGCCAAAAGTGGAGTAGGTCAAGACTGACCGAACCACTCTAAATCTCTGGTTTGCTTTTACTTTGAGCACTTTATCATTACTGCAAACCTCCTACATTACTACTGCCCTCTGCGCCTTTACGAACAAGTTTCTAAGCTCTGATCTTTCAGAATCTGCATTCAAACGTAAATCGTGTTTTCGTACGATCTTCACATTGCAGCTTACGCTTACATTCGGATTCCATTTATAACTGCAAATTGCTTTCTACGTAAAACGCTTTTCAAGGTTCAAAACTGCTTTTAGACGCAAAACTACATTTAGACGTAAAATTACGTTTAGACGTAAAACTGCGTTTAGACGCAAAACTGCGTTTAGACGTAAAACTACGTTTAGACGTAAAACTGCGTTTAGACGCAAAACTGCGTTTAGACGTAAAACTGCGTTTAGACGTAAAACTACGTTTAGACGTAAAACTGCGTTTAGACGTAAAACTGCGTTTAGACGCAAAACTGCGTTTAGAGGCAAAATGCGCTTAGACGCAAACTGCGCTTAGACGCAAACTGCACTGTGATTCTACTTTTATATCGAAATCGTTTTTTATCGAATGAACGCAGCTTTCGTTTTTAAATTGTTGTAAGATTTCCGCTGCACTAATTCACCCCCCCCCCTCTTAGTGCTCTCGATCCTAACATGGACGAGATCCAATAAGAGCCCATGAGAGATTATTGGATAGAGATCTACTAATCTAAAAGGCTTGGGTTATTGGATGCAGATCCAATACCCACTAGGGGAGGATCCATTAGGGTTTGACAGGGGTCCTTTCTAAATAGGAGGGATTCAGAGCCTCATAGGCTAGAGCCTTTACTTGCCTCTCCTATTCTCTTTCCCCTCTCCACCTCAAAGCAGGCTTGGAGTTTTGAAGAGCGTCGTCGCAGCCCTGCTATGTGGATCACCGCTAGAGAGGAGGACGCTTGACCTCATTCACCCTCTCCTAAAGATCTGCAAGGAAACAGGGATATATGATCTCCCTAGGTAACACAATCTACTCTATACGTAGTTTTTTCAGTTTCGTGGATTTTGCGCACCAATCTTCGCACGACGATGAACATCTCTTTGGGAATCGGGAATTTTATTTTCTTGTTCTTCCGCTGCGCATGTGATGTCACCCCCAAGATTTCCCAACATGAGTTTCTCTATCCATTCAATTATCTTTAGGGCTTGGTTCTGAACCGGTGTCCCTTCAGTTATCCTAGCGCGAAAGAGGCTCTTGGATATCTCATATCGCTGAGTCCTTCCCTATTCCTCAAATAGTTTATGAACATGTAGGAGAATAGATCTGACATCCATCTTTTCATGTTGTCTTTATAATTCAGGAGTCATGGAGCTTAACATTTAACACTGAGCAAGAGTGGAGTCATCAATGTACTTCACGTAGTGAGCGATCTCATCCTCGCTTGCCCCTTCCTCGGGCGTAGGAATCACTATATCAAGGACGTACATGATTTTCTCCATCATGAGAAAAATTCTTAAGTTGCGGAGCCAATCTGTATAATTTAGACCAGTGAGGCAATTGACATCAAGTATGCCACGTAAAGGATTTGAAAGCGACATTTTCTGAAAATAAAGATATAGTAGAAATAAATAATATGCAGATTTTATAAAAATAAACAATCAAGATATGGACTTCTATCTGAATATGCTCCCACTATTTTACTGGCAAGTCACCTTGTTAGGAACGAGTCAGCACTAAGAGGGGGGGGGGGGGGTGAATTAGTACAGCGGAAAGATTACATCGGTTTAAAAATCTTCGTTCGATTAAAATCAATTTCGACGAAAATCATTTCAAAGAGATGTTAACTTTGAAATCGTATTCATAAGTGTAATAGAAGTAAAGTAAGTAAGTAGTTTGTAGTGAAGGTAAATAGTAAGAATAGAAATGCAAACCAAGTTTTTATAGTGGTTCGGTCGTCGCGACCTACATCCACTCGTCGATTCCTCTTCCGTCGAGGTCATTGCCATCCACTAACAATCTTTCTTTAATAGGTGAATATCAATCTCCTTCTTACAACTCTATTCTCCTTTTGCAGGCTCAGGAGAGAACCTTTACACCCCCTTTTTACAAAGCTTCCCTCATACTCTCCCTTAGAATGATCTCTAAACTTTAGGAGGAGGGACTCTATACTTTATAAGGTTTTTCAACTCTAGAAACATAGAGTTTTTGTTCACTTTTCTTGCTACTCTATGTAGGAATAGCTAGGGTATTTATAGACCCCAAATGACTTCAAAAATGGAGCCAAAATTTAAATCTCCTAAAATTTCAAGGTACGAGCAGTACCACCGCCTGCATTGGGCGGTACCACTGCCTACAGCCTAACCATCGCCCAGTCTGGAGGTACCACCACCTAGAAGACTATGTTTGGGTGGTACCATCACCCAGACTAGCGGTACCACCGCCCAGACTGGCGGTACCACCGCTTGACACAGTCTTAGAGACTATGCTACGATGGTTTCACCTATTTGGTCACTGTTTGGGACTTTCTCTTGGCCCAACACAACCCAAACTTGGCCCAACTATCCCCTAATTGGGTTGGCCCAATTCTAATCTCAATTATATACTAACTACGAATTTTAAGATATTTACTAAGCTAAATAAAGTCCGTAAGTCTATGTTTCTTCCAGCGAGCTTTCGGCGATCTTCCGACGAACTTCCGATGATCTCTTGGTAATGTTCTAATGGACTCCCGGCAAGCTCCTGGACTTCATGTCAATCTTCTTGGCAAGTTCCGATGAGCTTCTTTGGCAAGCTCCTGGACTTTTTGATCAGTTTTAGTAGAACTTCCGATGAACATCCGGACTTTCGACGAACTCTCTAACTCCCAATGAAATCACGTTCTTGACTCCAGGACTTCATTTTGCTTTATGTCTTTCTATCATAGTTAATCCTGCATACATAAAACATATTTTAATCTAGACAATTATTACTAAGCATAAATCATATTGTTCGGTATGTTATTAGTCTATCGACGCTTCGTCCAATTCTTCGGCGCATCGTCCTCTCTTGCGACTTATTGCCCAATCAGCCAGTTGACCTCCGCAACTCTGATATCCTTAGTGAAATATCTGCTCTTCTTGGCCCGATACCCAAAACCATAGCTCGAAGCCTTCTGTCGATATGTCGACCGATCCTCCGACTCGACATCTAATCTTTTGACATATTTTCCTCCAACCCAACATGATTATTCCTACTTTAATTGTCTCATTCTGATTGAAGCTTCCTGCGTCACTTAAAACACAAATTAAATTATAAATACTATCAATTGGTTTTATCATCAAAATTAGAGATTCAACAATCTCCCTCTTTTTGATGATGGTAATCAATTGATGACGAAGTTAACCTTAACTCCCCCTATCAATATGCCATATTGATATAACTCTTAGATTCAAAAATCTAAGCAACATGTTATCATAAAATTATGCATAACATCATACTTCTCCCCCTTTGTCATCAACAAAAAGGAGAAGTGCAACTTTCAAGTGTTTAGAGATATTACAGTTCAAATCAAAACATTATCTTCAGTTTTATCATCATGCAAGCTAAGAAAATTTTAAGTTTTGCAAGTTTGTAAATTTTGCTAGATGTGCAAGTTAACATTTTTTGCTTCTTGAGATAGGCAAGATAGCACTTTTTGGTGATGTTCAAGATAGCAAGTTCTACATCATACAAGCTAGTGAATCTTACAACATTTTAGAACATGCATAATCACTAAATCATTATAAATTTTAAAGATGTGCAAAATTACAAATTTTGCAAGTTTGCATCTGTGCGTCTTTTCATATGTCATCAATGAACTAAAAAGTTCTTTAAGTGAAAAATTATTAAGATCTTTTGCCTCTTGTATTGCGGTTATTTTTGGATCACAATCTTATTAAGAGAACGTAAAATTTTGTTTATAAGTTCAAAATCTTAAAAACTTCTACCAAGTGCTTTTAAACCATTGATGACATCCGTAAAACGGGTGTATATGTCAACAACGATTTCGCTTGCTTTTATATGAAACAATTCAAAATCGTGCATTAAAAGATAGACTTTAGAATCTTTAACTCTAGTAGTGCCTTTGTGTGTGATTTCAAGAGAATGCCAAATGTCAAAAGCTTTTTCATAAGTAGAAATCCGATTGAATTTATTTTTATCTAAGGCGTAAAATAAGGCATTCAGAGCCTTTGCATTTAAAGAGAAAGTCTTCTTCTCTAACTCATTCCAATCGTTCATTGGAAGAGAAGATTTTTGAAAGCCATTTTCAATAATACTCCATAAATTTAAATCCAAAGAAAGCAAAAAAACTCTCATTCGAGTTTTTCAATATGTGTAGTCCGTCCCATTGAACATGGGAGGACGAATAAGAGAGTGACCCTCTTGAAAGCCGAAAAGAGTTATTTCTCTTTAGGTGTTAAACCAAATGAGAAAAACGTGACTGTGATACTAACTATTAGGAACGAGTCGGCACTAAGAGAGGGGAGTGAATTAGTGCAACGGAAAGATTACGTCGGTTTAAAAATCTTCGTTCGATTAAAATCAATTTCGACGAAAATCGTTTCAGAGAGATGTTAACTTTGAAATCATATTCATAAGCGTAATGGAAGTAAAGCAAGTAAGTAGTTTGCAGTGAAGGTAAATAGCAAGAATAGAAATGCAAACCAAGTTTTTATAGTGGTTCGGTCGTCGTGACCTACATCCACTCGTCAACTCCTCTTCCGTCGAGGCCACTGGCATCCACTAACGATCTTTCTTTAATAGGTGAAGATCAATCTCCTTCTTACAACTCCATTCTCCTTTTGCAGGCTCAGGAGAGAACCTTTACACCCCCTTTTTACAAAGCTTCCCTCATACTCTCCCTTAGAATGATCTCTAAACTTTAAGAGGAGGGACTCTATACTTTACAAGGGTTTTCAACTCTAGAAACATAGAGTTTTTGTTCACTTTTCCTACTACTCTATGTAGGAATAGCTAGGGTATTTATGGACCCCAAATGACTTCAAAAATGGAGCCAAAATTTAAATCTCCTAAAATTTTAGGGTACGGGCGGTACCATCGCCTACAATGGGCGGTAGCACCGCCTGCAGCCTAACACTGGGCGGTACCATCACCCAATCTAGTAGTAGCATCACCTAGAAGACTGTGTCTGGGTGGTACCACCGCCCAGGCTGGCGGTACCACCGCCTGATGCAGTCTCGAATATTATACTATGACGGTTTCACTTGTTTGGTCACTGTTTGGGCCTTTCTCTTGGCCCAACACAGCCCAAACTTGGCCCAACTATCTCTTAATTGAGTTGGCCCAATTCTAATCCCAATTATGTGCTAACTATAAATTTTAAGATATTTACTAAGCTAAACAAAGTCCGTAAGTCTATGTTTCTTCCAATGAGCTTCTGACGAACTTCCGATGATCTCTTGGCAATGTTTTAGAGAACTCCCGGCATGCTCCTGGACTTCACATCGATCTTCTTAGTGAGTTCTTATCAGCTTTTTTGGTAAGATCCTAGACTTCTTGATTAGTTTCAGCAAAACTTCCAACGAATATCCGGACTTCCAACGAACTCTCGAACTCCCAACGAAATCGCGTTCTTGACTCTAGGACTTCATTTTGCTTTATGTCTTTCTATAGTAGTTAATCTTGGACACATAAAATATATTTCAATCTAGACAATTATTACTAAGCATGAATCATGTTGTTCGACATATCATTAGTCCATCGACACTTTATCCGATTCTTCGGCGCATCATCCTCTCTTGCGGCCTATTGCCCAATCGGTCAGTTGACCTCCATAACTCCGATATCCTTAGTGCAATATCCGCTCTTCTTGGCTCGATGCTCGAAACCATGGCCCGAAGCCTTCTGTCAATATGTCAACCAATCCTCCGGCTTGACATCCAATCTTTTGACATGTTTTCCTCCAACCCAACATGATTATTCCTACTTTAATTGTCCCATTCTGATTGAAGCTTCCTGCGTCACTTAAAACACAGATTGAATCATAAATACTATCAATTGGTTTCATCATCAAAATCTAAGATTTAACACACGCGTCACCCTCAGCATGTGAAACAGAAGTCTCAAGCAGACTTCTAGTGGGGATCGGGATCCAATCAATGTCTTAGTGTAACCTCGAGGGACTTGACTAATCATACTAAGCCTGAAATGTAGGCAACTCTTGCCGATCACAACTTGTGATTCCCAGCCTGTTCGACCTTCGAATCACCATGGTCTTGAAGGACTCGACCAACCATGATATTTAGTTAAGTCAACACCATCGTTACAAGATGAGTTTGATTCGATGATATACCCTCGAGGGACTCGACCAAGCATACCATGTTCTCAGGTCGCCGATGACATCTCTATGTCATAGGCAAGATAGCAAATCATGATATAAGTGAGCCTCGAGGGGCTCGACCAACTTAACCTACACCGAGAATCGGTCCCTACCTATAACGATGGAAGGCCACGTGGGTCAATCTAGTTGCCTTATGTTTACCGACTTAATATTATTGGGAGAGGGGTTTCTTTGATTTGGTCTCCTAATATGACATGTCTTATACATACATATTTAATATATATATATATATATATATATATATATATATATATATATATATATATATATATATATATATATATATATATATATATATATATATATATATATATATATATATATATATATATATCGCATGCAAATATATAAATATATATCTAGTAGGTGTATAAACAATCACACATCACATGAGCAATTACAACAGATGATCAAGGACCACAGTCTAATGTGATCAGGCCCGAGCTAGTGGGCCTAATCACTCACATCAAGATCTATGTATGCAGCAATGCAACTCCATGCCTGGTGTAATTCTCATACGTAGGTGGCCACCATGCCTATGGCCCTACTTGCGAGCGCCGCTACAGGCATTCGTGCTTGTGCGTACAATGCCCGCACGCAGGTGGCTGCCACTACAGCAACCCGCTGGTTGCCGGCCAAGAGCCTGCACGTATATGGCAGCACTGCCATCTGCTAGGGCAGGAAAGGCAGTTGCTACCCTTTCTCGCTTTTGCATCAATGATTTTGACGTCAAAAGCTTCTCCAAAATATAACACGTAGTTCAAAACCAATTTTCGCACGAACAACCTAGCTTTGATACCGCTGTTGAAAAATCTTTGGGGGCGACATCACATGCGTAGCGAATGAAAAGAAAACAAAATCCCAAATTCCCAAAGATATGTTCATTATCGTGTGAAGATTGGTGCGCAAATATCCGCAGAATAGAAAACCACGTGTGAGATAGATTGTGTTACCTAGGGAGATCGTATATCCCTGAATCCCTATAGATCTCTAAGAGAGGGTGAAGGAGGTCAAGCGCCCTCCTCTCTAGCGGTGATCCATATAGCAGGGCTGTGATGATGCTTCTCAAAACTTTAGGCCTACTCTGAGGTGGAGAGGAGGAGGAGAATAGGAGAAGAAGCAAAAGCTCTAGCGTATAAACTATTGAAGCTCTCTTATTTATAGATGTCCCCTATCAACTTAACCCTAATGGATCCTTCCCTATTGGGTATTAGATTTTCATCCAACTACCCAAGCCTCTTTGATTAGTGGATCTCTATCTAATAATCTCTCATGGGCTCTTATTGGATCTCATCCATAGGATCCAATAATTCAGGGGCTTATTGGATATCCAATAAGATAGGGGCTCCAGCGGATATCTCATATCTGAATCTCTACTCATCGCAATGCCTTCCATATATGTGTGACCCTCTAGGCCCAATATCGAGCTGGCTGTGAGTCATACCTGTCAGAACTCCTTCTAGCTTAGTGAATTATTATCTTCAAAATAATTCACCCGACTCATCGACTACGGACGTACTAGGCCACTACGCCGTAGTCCCGAGACGATACAAGGGAATCCAATCCATTGGACTTATTTGTCCTCAGTTACTGTGTACCTATAGTCTCTCATCCATCTAATATTCTAGATATCGTATATCGGGCATGGTGTTGTCAGACCCATACAGTTTCTACTCGAGTCTCACTCTAATCGGATTCTCCTGGAGAACTCTTTCTCTCTTAATCCGAATGCCCCTGACCAGGGATTTGTCTAAGCAAGAACACATGAGACATTCCTCTCATGACACCGAGAGTAGGTGATCCTCTATCGATACTTAATAGCCCTCGTAAGATTAACTACCACTCCCGATGACCAGTTGTATTAGATTTGGAACATCCAAACCTATAAGTCCAGTATCAAAGAGTGGAGCACTCATACAGGACATCATTGGTATCTCAAGTCTAAGGACCAGACACACCATTATGACTACAAAATCGTTGTCTGACAACAAGGCATTATCAATCATTCAGCATTCCGTAAGCGGATCAATCAGTAAACTCATTCCCCAATGAGCACCTGTATTGTATCCCTAGTGTCCCCACACGAGCAGCTATGAGAAAAGTTGCATTCATCATATGGACAAGTATACAACACACCAGTCTGTCCGGTTATCTCGATGTCCCTCTCGAGTAAACTATGATCGGGATTATATAAGATCTGTGTTGAAAGGCAAATCAATCTCATTATCATGATCTAATTCCCATTGCACAGATCCAAGGATATATATATATATATATATATATATATATATATATATATATATATATATATATATAAAGTAATAAATGTTAAAATATAATAAGCAAAAAGACTGCGTATTAAGTCACACGTGTCATCACTCACGTGATTGGCTTGCAGGGCACATATGACTAGTATATTCATACAGCAACCTCAAGGTTTCGTTCATCTATAGTATCCGAGGCATGTCTACAAACTACAAAAAGTTATTTATGGATTTCATCAAGCACCAAGAGCTTGGTATACTGAACTTGGCTTGTTTTTTTACATCAACGGGTTTCATCAACTCTAATTATGATACCTCGTTCTTCCTACGACAACGAAATGGAAATACAATATATCTTTTAGTGTATGTGGATGATATTATTGTCACAAGCAATGATCATCTAGAGATTTAAGCATTTCTAAAGCAACTGACTGATTGATTCTCCCTCAAAGATCTTGAAACCTTGAGTTATTTTAAGGGAGTAGAAGCAACATTTACATCCTCATGCCTCCTCCTATCACAAGAAAGTATATTCAAGAGTTATCATCAAAGACAAACATCCAAGATGCGAAAGAGGTTATAACTCCCCTCTCTACTAGTGAATCATTTAAACTATATGATGGAAGTCCTACTATGAATGCTACTCAATACTAACAAGTACTTGGCTCTTACCCGTCTAGATATCTCATTTGCAGTCAATAAATTATTATAATTCATGCATTAGTCATCTATTACACATTGGTCTGCGATCAAACGAATTTTGTGGTATCTTAAGGGGACCATCAATCATGGCCTCTTTCTCTGCGAGCACACCCTCCTTCATTTCCATGTCTTTATTGATGCCGATTGGGCAGGGAACTTTGATGATAGAACGTCCACGTTGGGATATATTATTTTTCTTAAAGCTAATCTAATCAGTTGGAGTTATAAAAAGCAAAAAAACAATCATATGATCTACAACTGAAGCTAAATACCGTGTCATCACCACTCTTGTTGCTGAGCTTAATTGGGTCACAAATCTACTTAAGGAACTCAACGTCAACTCTATTTCTCCTCCTATAATATATTGTAATAATATTGGAGCTACCTACCCATGTGCTAATCCGGTGTTTCATTCACGTATGAAATATATTGCCATCGACTTCTACTTTGTACGAGATTAAGTTGTTAGACATCAACTATGTATTTCTCATGTACATACAGTTGATTAACTAGCAGACTTATTCATAAAGCCTCTCACCCGTAAACTATTTTCGTTACATTGGTTCAAGATTGACATCCTTAACAAGAGCTCACTCTTGTGAGGGCATGATAACAGATAAGATTTCTTCAACTGCATGAGAAAATCTTGTTGGACAGTTAAGGAAAATCTTTATTTCTCACGTGTATAAATAAGATATTGTACTTAACAATTTCAAGTGTATTTTTTATCATCACAATTCAACTCATCAAAAGTCCACCTCATTCAATCTAACAAATGTAGAAGAGAAAGAAAACATGTAGTATCTCATTGAATTATCACAAAAGAATTTTTATACAGACTGTTCAACCCCTAATGCTCTATACCCAATTTTCTCGAGTCCAACCTTGGAAACTGACCACCCTATGTTAGCTAGCTTGCGCTCAGCATCTCCGGCCTTGGCTTCCGGTCAAACTTAGGAAGAAGAAGAAGCCAAACCGGTCTACTCTTCTCACCTTATTTTAGGTGTGCGGATAAGACAAAGAATCACACACTAGCGAATTGACAAAGTGAGACGGGAGAAGAAGGAACGAAACGAGTCGAACGAAGACCAGTAAGGTTCAAAGCCATTATTCTTGAGCTTTTTGATGTGTTTAAAGCCCTTTCTTTAGGCTTTAAAGAGTTCAAAGGAGTCGTGTTTTGGCCGACGTCTACGTTACACGTTTTGTTTACAGTGCACTATAAATGGCCACCTATCTGTCAAGTTCGTATCATCTTCTCTCCCTTTCTCTCTCTCTCTCGCTTTCTCTATCAACTCAATCTGCTAGAGTTAGAGCTTCAAGGCGTAAAAGAGGCCATGGAGCTTCATGACGATGCTCGTAGCTCTGACTCACCGTCAAGCGTAGAGGACGACCTGAGAAAAGGGCCTTGGACTGTAGAAGAAGACCTTTTACTGATGAACTATATTGCCGTCCATGGCGAGGGCCGATGGAATTCAGTAGCCCGTTGCTCAGGTAGCAGATCGATTCCTCGTTCGCTAATTGTTCCTTACAGTCATACTTGCAAGAGAGAGCATCTCTCATGACTTTTTCGGATATGAAACAGGTCTCAAGAGAACCGGTAAGAGTTGCCGGCTCCGGTGGCTCAACTATCTCCGCCCGGATGTCCGGCATGGCAACATTACTCCGGAAGAGCAACTCCTCATTCTCGAGCTTCACTCTAGCTGGGGAAACCGGTGAGCGAACTCCACAGAAGAACCTTTTAGCAACCTCGTCTTCCACACGACACCTAGTCCTGAACAGAGTGTCATGGATGGTTCTCCTTGTAGGTGGTCGAAGATAGCACAGCACTTGCCGGGGAGGACGGACAACGAGATCAAGAACTACTGGCGGACGAAGGTGCAAAAGCATGCAAAGCAACTCCAGTGCGACGTCAACAGCAAGCAGTTCAAAGACATCATGAGATACCTGTGGATGCCTCGGCTCATGGAGCGGATCCGTGCAGCTTCCGTGCACCAGCATGAACGGATTGCGAACAGCGGAACCCACGAGCTTGTGCAGGAGAAGAGCAGCGCATTTGGTTCATCGGATGCGGAGTCGTTCGAGATGCAGGATCCGTCACCCGCGGCCTCCGACTGCTTCGCCGTCAGCACCCAGGGAAGCGATCACGACATGACTGGTGATTGGTTCGAGAAGTCGCAGTTCAGCACCTGGTGGCGGGAGACTCTACCGAGCCCCGGAAGTTATGACGACGTCTTCGGGCTGGTGGACTTTGATCAGAGTGGATGGGGACAGAGCCTATTCGGTATGGATGATGATATGTGGTTGCGGCGGCAGCAGTTTTAGTATGGGAAAGAAGAGTTCAGTCAACATTATTATTTATAGTAAATGTATGAATATATATATATATATATATGTATATATATATATATATATATATATATATATATATATATATATATATACACATGTATATATATATATATATATATATATATATATATATATACACATGTATATATATATATATATATATATATATATATATATGTATATATATACATATATATATGTATATATATACATATATATATGTATATATATACATATATATATACATATATATATGTATATATATACATATATATATGTATATATATACATATATATATGTATATATATACATATATATATGTATATATATATATATATGTATATATATATTTATATATGTATATATATACATATATATATATATATATATGTATATGTATATATATACATATATATGTATATATATATGTATATATATATATATATACATATATATACATACATACATATACATATATTTATATATATTTATATATGTATATACATATATATGTATACATATATGTATATATATGTATACATATATAGACACAAGATTCGTAATACCGTACCGTACCGGTATTTCGACCTGGGCTCGGTACCGATACGATACGGTATACCGAGCAGTACACCCAGGTGTACCAAGCGATATACCTAGGTGTGTCGAGTACTGTAGCACTGCTACAGTACTACAGTGCACTCAGACCGGTAAGAGACGATCCGCGTACCGACAACCTGTCGGACCGATATATACCGCCCGTACCGAACAGTACGGTTCGATACGATAGACCCTGTATATACATATATATATATATATATATATATATATATATATATATATATATATATATATATATATATATATATATATATATATATATATATATATATATATATATATATATATATATATATATATATATATATATATATACAACAATGCTACGAAGTCATCTTAATTCGGTTTGGTATCTTCTTTTCTAGCTTTCCCGTCAAATTATATTAAAAATATATTAATTTAGCTTATGCATATTAATATATTTAAAAAATTTATAATTTAATATCATATTTTGATTATTCGTGATGTCAAATCGATGCCAACCTCGATTCCTGCTAGGGTCTATGGTAAGTTAGCTATTGGGGATTAATTAAGTTTGGTGAAGAATCATACAAAAATTATGACGAAGGTATATCCGATAAAAACGCTTTGATGCCTAACTTTAAAACTTTGTTATCATAGTAAAATAATTTATATTATTTTTTAAGCAAATATATACGCGCTTATGCACGCATACAAGAAATTTATTACTCGAGTTTCAAATTTCTTAGTTTGACTTCCATCTACCAAGTATAGATATATTTCAAGTTCTGGGTGCTGATATTTCCTTTAGTACTCAGCTTTATATTCTTTATGAAAGAGATGATCCACTTAAGCGAGAGAAAATATAATTGAAGTTGACGGAATAACCTAGAAACTTTTCTCTCGTGCCATAAGACCTCATCCAAAAAACTAACGTCCACCATACCTTAAATAAAACAAATAAAAAGTATGAAAACCATATATTATTTTTTTCCCTTTTTTTTAATATGTGCAAAGTTATTTCTTAAGTCATATAAAAAATTCATTATTCCTTCACTTATTCTTCCTTCAATCAAATGATCTCTGGCATAATAAGATTTTATTTCTTTAGGTGTCCTTACAGTGCCAATGGATATTTTTTTCGAATTATCTGTTACATATATGAATATCTCACCCCATTCATATGATCCCTTTTGCATTTATTGTAGTTCTACGTGTATTATAATTGAAATAATCTCACTATCATACCGAAATCTAATGATATTTTATTTTAAGGATAAAAAGACAGTTTGGTTCTCATATAATTTTTATGCAATTGAATGTAAATTTTATTTTTTTCATAAACAATATTCTCAAATTAGAGTTTTTCTTGAATAATCATATTTTTCATGTCAAAATACAACATTTTATAATATGTCAAGAAGACAAGAAGAGACATTGTGGAAAGAGCTTTCGGAATCCAGATGTCATAGTATATCTTCATCTTCATCCACCATGGACGAGGGTGGAGTCTCTTCTCCCTATCCAAACAAGTAACTTGAGATGTGTCGATTCTAACAAAGTGGGAGACGTCAAATCGAATATAGATGATGCCTCTAGCCAAATGCAATTGGATGATGGTGTTTGATTGTTAATTAGATCGAGATAAAGTGAATGTTTAAGGTGTTGCGTATAATAAGATGGTGGCTATGAAAGAAGACATTTTACATGCAAGAAATAAAAAAAGTGTAATATATATTATAATTGAATTTGATGCAACAATGACGATAAATGTTTCGAACAACGAGATGTTTGGCTTCCACAACGAATGAATTAGCTTTGTTCAAACCCATATTGTGACTAGCAATTGCTATAATAAATCAATTTTAAAATGGGATAAAATGCTCAATAAAATATGAGTTCTAGCATCACAAGTGCTTTAAAACGTTTGTAAATTTAACTAATTACTTTTCGTGTTTCGAAAACAGACATACTACATCATATATGCTGACATAAAATTTTACAAGTTATCAAAGAGGCCCCATGACTTGGGTTTCGATCATTGGAAGTGGCCACTACGTTGTGGTTTTTATTTGGTGTTTAGCGGCCGTGATGGATGCCCCTTTTTGTGTACTACGGTTGCTTTTGCAGCGGAGCAGGTAGTTTCTAGAGCAATAAGTAATTGTAGTTTCTCAAATGGGCTAATATATTGTTGGCTACCGTAAGTTGGAAAGCTACAACCGCAATGTCATTGTAGTCAGTGCTGCAACAAAGCATCATGACATATTCTAACACTGAAGCAAATCATAAATTATTTAAGTCCTCGATTTATTCGTATATAAAATATTTTTTATATTTTTAAAAATATAATACATAAATTTCTTCCATCAAATCTGAGTTACATTACTATCGATTTACTCATAATAAATTATTTATATAATAATATATAATTTAAATTTAAAAAAAAATCTATTTTAGTCCATATAGTTTTGGTTATGAACAATTTAAGCTCTTATAGTTTTTTTATGTCTAAAATAATCTTTACATTTTAAAAACATCGTATATAAGCTCCTCCCATCAAGTTTGAGATGACAAACATTAAAGTTTGCTTACGTGACATGCAGACTCATAATAAATCATTAATATAATGATATACGTATTTTAAGTTTTAAAAAAAAGGTCTATTTTGTCGAGAAAGAGGAAACGACGAAGGCCATAGCAACGGACGAAGGTGGAGAGGCAAAGATAGGAGAGGTCAGAAGCAGAGGTGAGGGAGAGCTGGACCACCACGTCATGGGCACAACGAATGGGGGTGCAAGAGAGGACAAAGTGGGAGGTAGTGGGGACAAAGACAACCAAGAGGAGGAAGACGGATCAGGAGACCATTGCATGCTTAGCGTTGGACTGGTCTACACACATCCACTTGAGGCAAGATCGGAAGCTCTTGAACTTGTCGTCAGCGTGGGAGAGGCTGAGTGCATACGACGCCCTGCTAGGCAACAACGACTCGATACTACTGTTAGTAGTTACTTCCACGACGATGCCTCCTTCAACCATTGATGGTAGTCTCGATTTTTTAATTTAGATTATACGTATTATTATATTAATGATTTATTATGAGTTAGCATGTCATGTAAGTAGACTATAATGTTTGTTAACTCAGACTTGATAAGAGAGCTTATATGTTATGTTTTTGAAAATATAGGGATTATTTTAGATGCGAGCAAAACGGGTTTAAGTGGTCTATAACCAAAACCATAAGAGATAAAATCTTTTTTTTAAGTTAAATTATATGAATTATTATATTAATAATTTATTATGAGTCAATATGACACGTAAACATACTTTATTTCTGTGAACTTAGATTTGATAGGAGAGACTTATATGTTACATTTTTTAAAATATAAGAATTATTTTAGACACGAATAAATCATAAGGGCTTAACTTATCACAAACTGAATAATAAAAAAATTATGGTGTTAACTAATATTAAACTAACAGGAGCATTAAGAAAGCAGAAAAGAAATTTGTTAGTTTCAATTGGTAAGTTTATTTCACCCAAAACCAAAAAGGTTCATTTTGAGCCAATTTGTGATGTTATCAGTTTTTGAATTACTTGGAGGAAGGCAATATCTGCTCATAGGATTTGCATAATTTTAGGTGAATATGGATTTGATTACTATACAGACCAGTTGTTCCTTCTCTGATATTTATTTCATTCCTCGTCAGCAATTAACTGCAATTATATTGCTTGTTTTTCCAATCTCAACTATCTCATTCTAAAGTTTTTACCTCTCACCAAGTTGTTATATCTCATACAACATGATGAAATATAGTACTATCATCAAGAATAGAGAAGGAAGGTGAAAAAGTTGGGAGGATTCTGGACAGGAAGTTAAATATCAATATCATGGCTTTGCATTTGTTTCTTTATAGTTGATTAACTTCCATAGAATAGAAGAGATCCATCGAATAGTTCTTCTTTTATCTCATGTTTAGTTAGAATAGAAGATACATAACCAAACACACAAATCTATACTTGTCATCACCTGCACTGTGTCGAGTGTTTATATTATAAACCAATAAGCCTTCGTTTTGTTCGCTGGCCTTACCTCACTTAGAACTTCTTTTCGGGACTAAACTACCATCCGACATTTGCATCAT